>NC_073307.1:155792056-156092056 GCF_027595985.1 Sorex araneus | reverse complement strand
CTCACCTGCCTTTTGGTACTTTGGCTTTCAATTCCCTCTGGTGCCTTCAGCATAAGCCGCCCACCCCATTTCCCCTCTATTTCTACTGCATCCTGTCCAAGGAAATCTGAGACGCCACATCAGGACTCCCAAACCCTGCCGGTGTGATCCCTGAGTAGTTTGGAGTAAGCCCTGGGCACGAAGGGTGGGGCCCAACACCTCCTCCCCAAACCAACAAAAAGGGCAGTGGGGAGAGGTACACCCCTACAGTGACTAACTGGACAGTTTGCAGAGCCCCCAAGGTGGGTGAGGCTGGCCAGGCTGAGCTGATGGGGACTGTGAGGGAGCTGAAACCAGATGGCAGAGGAAAGGGAGGACCAGGAGGAAGAAGGAAGTGGGGAGTCCCTTCCTCCACCTCTCCTTGTGGGTTTTTGTTTTTTGCTTTGGGGTTTAGATCTATTTACAGATTCTGATTCTTTTTTTTTCTGAGGGTGGGGGGTGTGAAGACAGTGGTCGGTGTAAATTTGGATTTTTGCTCAGACTCAACCTTGTGTGTTCTTGTGATCATGAAATTGTTAAAAAGGAAACCCAGGATCCCACCGAGCAAGTAGATAGATGACTCAGGATATCTGGTGTGTGACTGTGACTTTAACTTTGTAAATCAAACTACACAATCCCAAGACCCACCTAGGCCCCGGGAATACACACCGCCCACTTTTTTGAGTGGCGGCCTACTCTAGCTGGCAAGGCCTTTCCAAAACGGAAACTAAGCGAAAACTTTCACGTCGAATCAGAGGAGCGGAATTTGGGCCCTGCCTAAGCCCAGCTCTGCCCCCAAAACCTCTTTGGCTCTGGGCCTCGGGTCGAAGCCCCTCACCCACTCCTAGCTCCACGGAATCCCAGAGAAGAACTACTCACCCATCAGAGACACAGCCTGGGCGCAGCAGTGCGGGGTTCCGAGTTGGATCCCAGAGCACTCTAACTCCTGTGATGTCAAAGGAACCACTAGAGAATTCCGCGCGCGGGCACACTCAAAAGCAGCAGCAGAGCGGGAAAGAGCCTCTAGGAGGAAGTCAGCTGACCTTCTTTCCTTCCTCCTGGGGGATGTGCCCTGCTTGCCTCATGCGTGCAGCAGCCTGGCGCTCCAGGCGCACTTCGTCCCTGGGTCCGCTAGGTGGTAGCCTTGAGGTCCGCACAGGCCTTGGAGCTTAGGGAATCCCGGCCACTGCCGGTCAGCAGGAGGCAGAGGGCTTAGTTTTGCCCCTGGAGACTGAACTCAGGCTCAGGTTTGCACTTGGCCGCGGAGCTTTTCAGTCGCTTGCAAGTGACCAAGTAGCCCCGAGCACACAGCTGCACGCTCCCACCTCCTCCCCCTGGCTTAGTGGAATTTGGGATTCTCCTGCAAAGACCCTTCAGTGGAACTTGGGACCCTCCCCTCCTGGAAGTAGGAGAGCCGAGGCTCTTGTAGAACAGGTTAATCAAAGGCAAGAGGACAGCACCTGCTCTCCTGGTTGCCAGACTTGTTAGGACAAAGCAAACACTTGGCTTTCTGATGCATGCTCCAGAATTAGTCATCTCCAGACTGATGATCACTGCCCCAGAATTCATCATCTCCGAGATGGTGATCAAGATTGTTAGAGATAAAGCATCTTCCTCCTTACCAATCTGAATAGGCACAGACTCAATATGTTAATATATTCTTGAAAAACTGGTTAAGCGCAGGAGACTATGATAGTGATGAATCTTTCGCAGCTCTTAGAACCTTGTTCGTGTAAAGGCGATGAGGTTGGAATAATAACTGAAATCTTTTTCCAGATTTGGTAAAAGAAAATATACACATAGCAGTGATGACCACAGATTAAATTCCAGTTGCTTTTGGGGGTTTGGAAAGAATTATCATTCAAAGTTTTTACTTTTTTTTATTTTGCTTTTTTTTTTGGAATCACACCCGGCATTGCACAGGGGTTACTCCTGGCTCATGCACTCAGGAATCACTCCTGGCGGTGCTCGGGGGACCATATGGGATGCTGGGAATTTAATTTGGTTCAGCCGCGTGCAAGGCAAATGTCCTACCCGCTGTATAGCACCAGCCACTCATTCAAAGTTTTCAAAAGTCTTTTTTTTTTTTTTGACAGGGAAAGATATGATGATGACTGCAAAAAGATCCCAGTACAAAATAAAATTTAATGCGATATATTTTTAAATGTTGAAAACTCTGTTTTGTACATAAGAATAGGAGTAGGCTTTTCCGCTGCTGCACGAGCACAATCCCAGAGGCAACTGAACTACTTTGGACATGAGCAGCTCACAGAAATGCCTCCAGACTGTGATCGGAGCCACTGCCCCATGAGGCGCCAGCGGGGCAGGGTTTTTTTTCTCTCAACCCTACCTTATTTGGCACAGCGTGGCGCTTGCCGGTTTTTAGAACACAGAGTGCAGGTATCAGTGAGACGCCCGGGATCCCTGGGGGCGGGATTGCCGGACCCGCCTTTTGCCGATATTTAAGCACAGCGCCACTCGGTACGGTCTTTTCTGCTGCTGCACAAGCACGATCCCAGAGGCAACTGAACTACTTTGGACATGAGCAGCTCACAGAAATGCCTTCAGACTGTGATCGGAGCCACTGCCCCATGAGCCGCCAGCGGGTCAGGGTTTCTCTCTCCAGGCTTCTGCATCATATGAGCAACATAAAAGGGAAGTAAAAGCTTGCAGTGATGCAATTACTGGCAGAATTTTCCCTGGACTTCATGCAAAAATCCAAAATTGTGCTGCCGTGACAGCCTAATATCTAATATAATATCTAATATCTAATATGAGACCTAATATCTCTTAATTGTCAGCAATGTGAAACGATTCCTTTTTAGCAGGTCTGACTGTGGGGGGAAACTCCGAACAATAATACTGAGTTTTTTGTTGAAATATTGAAGGTAATCAAAGTAGCAGCCATTTCTCTAGACTGTGACCTAAGCCATAGCCCCACACCGACCGAGGAGAGAAAATATCCTCTTTTTTCGGTTCTTTTCCCTTTTTCCCTTTTTGGGTAGAAACACGGTGTGCGTCCACCATATTATGAGGTCTATTAAGCAGGCATGATCTTAGAGGTGCGGGTATGGGAGGGAGGGCAAAATTAATTGTGTACTTGGAACAGCGGGACGGTTGAGCAGTCTCTGACCAATACCAGCGCATGCTCCGCCGAGATTCGACCCGGGTAGCCACACTTTTTTGTGGCCACGTTGCTGCTGATCAACCAGAATCAGGAAGCCAACTAGACTACTTTTGGTTCCAGAAACTGATTGCAGCCATGTCTCTAGACTGTGAACTAAGCAATAGCCCCACACCGGCCAAGAACGGGATATATCCGTTTTCCTTGTTGGGCGGCGTGGCGTCAGCCATAGTATGAGGACTATTTATTAAGCAGGCATGAACTTGGTGGCGCAGGAAGGAGGAAAAAAAATTCTATGTACTTGAAACAGTGGGACTTCATATCTCTCCATTCTCAGTAATGGAAAACTAATTATCAAATGCTTCCTTGGCAGTAGGCTTTTTTGGGGGAAAACTCCAACAATAGTGAGTTTTGTGTTGAAATATGGAATGTAATCAAGGTAAAGAGAAAATGAAGTGAAATGTATCAATTACGCAGGCGGGGATGGGTGTGGGGGGCAGGGGTTGGGAGGTATACTGAGGTCTTTGGTGGTGGAATATGGGCACTGGTGAAAGGGTGGGTGCTTGAGTATTGTATAACTGAGACATAAGCCTGAGAACTTTGTAACTTTCTACATGGTGATTCAATAAAAAAAAAGAATAGGAGTATGTCAGAAATTTCCAGGTGGAAAAAGCCTAAGATTAATAAATATTAGACAGAGCATTTTGTTTTGCTTTGCTTTAAGTTCTTGAGGTTGGATTTTTGTTTGTTTCTGGCCATACCCAATGGACTTCGAGGGCTGTTCCTGGGGAATCATGCAGGGCAGAGGGCTGACTTCTTTTCCCCTTTGTTTCTTTTTAAAAAAAATTTATATAGATATTATATTTTTATATTTATATATAAAATTTTATATAGAATCACTGTGATGTACAGTTATAAACTTATGAACTTTTGTGTTAGCTTTCATTCATACAGTGATCGTTTACCCACCCCTCCACCAGTGCCCATTCACCTCCACCAATGTTCCCAGTATTCCTCTCATCACCCCCACCCCAGCCCCCACCACCCCACCCTGCCTCTGCGGCAGGGCATTCCCTTTTTTTCTCTTTCCTTTTGGGTGTTGTAGTTCACAACAGAGGTATTGAGTGGCCTTCATGTTCCGGCTATCATCTAATTTCAGCTCGCATCTCCCAACCCGAATGGGTCTTCCCAACATCCTCTACTTGGTGTTCCCTTCTCTATCTGAGCGCCTTTTCCCCCAGCATGTGAGGTCAGTTTCCAAGCTGTGGGGCAGACCTCCTGATCCTTATCTCAACTACTCTTGGGTCTCCCATTCTGTTATTTTATATTCCATAGATGAGTGCAATCTTTCTATGTCTCTCACTCTCTTTCTGAATCATTTCACTTAACATGATACTTTCCATGTTGATCCACTTATATTCAAATTTCATGACTTCTTCTTTTCTAACAGCTGTATAGTATTCAATTGTGTAGATGTAGCAAAGCTTCGTTAACCAGTCATCTGTTTGGGGGCACTCTTTTTTTTTCCAGACTTTGGCTATTGTAAACAGTGCTGCAATGAACATACAAATGCAGATGTCATTTCTACTATACCTTTTTTTTTTTAATTTATTTATTTTTAATTAGAGAATCACCGTGAGGGTACAGTTACAGATTTATACACTTTTGTGCTTATACTTCCCTCATACAAAGTTTGGAACCCATCCCTTCACCAGTGCCCATTCTCCACCACCCGTAAACCCAGTGTCCCTCCCACCCTCCCCAATCCCATCTCCCCCCCACCCCACCCTGCCACTGTGGCAAGGCATTCCCTTCTGTTTTCTCTCTCTAATTAGCTGTTGTGGTTTGCAATAAAGGTGTTGAGTGGCCGCTGTGCTCAGTCTCTAGCCCTCATTCAGCCCGCAACTCCCTTCCCCCACATGGCCTTCGACTACAATGTAGTTGGTGATCGCTTCTCTGAGTTGACCTTTCCCCGGAACGTGAGGCCAGCCTCGAAGCCATGGAGTCAACCTCCTGGTACTTATTTCTACAGTTCTTGGGTGTTAGTCTCCCACTCTGTTATTCTATATACCATAGATGAGTGCAATCTTTCTATGTCTGTCTCTCTCTTTCTGACTCATTTCACTCAGCATGAAACTTTTCATGCCCATCCACTTGACTACAAAATTCTTGACCTCCTTTTTTCTAACAGCTGCATAGTATTCCATTGTATAGATGTACCAAAGTTTCCTCAACCAGTCATCCGTTCTGGGGCATTCGGGTTTTTTCCAGATTCTGGCTATTGTAAACAGTGCTGCGATGAACATACATGTGCAGATGTTGTTTCGATTGTACTTTTTTGCCTCTCTGGGATATATTCCCAGCAGTGGTATTGCTGGGTCAAATGGGAATTCAATATCTAATTTTTTGAGAGTCGTCCATATTGTTTTCCAGAAGGGCTGAACCAGTCGGCATTCCCACCAGCAGTGAAGAAGGGTCCCTTTCTCCCCACATCCTCTCCAACAGCGGTTGCTTTTGTTCTTTTGGATGTGTGCTAGTCTCTGTGGTGTGAGGTGGTATCTCAAAGTTGTTTTGATCTGCATCTCTCTGATGATTAGTGATGCAGAGCACTTTTTCATGTGCCTTTTGGCCATTCGTATTTCTTCCTTGGTAAAGTTTCTGTTCATTTCTTCGCCCCATTTTTTGATGGGGTTGGATGTTTTCTTCTTGTAGAGTTCAACCAGTGCTTTATATACCATTGATATCAACCCCTTATCTGATGGGTATTGTGTAAATATCCTTTCCCATTCTGTGGATAGTCTTTGAATTCTGGTCACTGTATCTCTTGCGGTGCAGAAGCTTTTTGGTTTAATGTAGTCCCATTTGTTGATCTCTGTTTTTACTAGATTGCTTAGTTCCCTGTCACCTTTGAAGATACCTTTATCTTCAATATCGTGGAGGGTTTCGCCGACCTTGTCTTCAATGTACCTTATGGTTTGTGGTCTAATGTTGAGGTCTTTAGTCCATTTTGATCTGACTTTTGTGCATGGTGTCAGGTCAAGGTCTAAACCCATTTTTTTGCATGTGGTTGTCCAGTTGTGCCAGCACCATTTGTTAAAGAGGCTTTCCTTGCTCCACTTCACATCTCTTGCTCCCTTATCAAAGATTAGATGGTCGTACATTTGGGGTTGTGTGTAGGGATATTCCACCCTGTTCCATTGGTCTACGGCTCTGCCTTTGTTCCAGTACCATGCTGTTTTAATTGTTACTGCTTTGTAGTAAAGTTTGAGGTTGGGGATGGTGATGCCTCCCATCATCTTTTTCCCAAGAATTGTTTTAGCTATCCTTGGACGTTTGTTATTCCATATGAATTTTAGGATTGCTTGATCCATTTCTTTGAAGAATGTCATGGGTATACTTATAGGGATCGCATTGAATCTGTATAATGCTTTAGGGAGTATTGCCATTTTGACAACATTGATTCTCCCTATCCACGAGCAGGGTATATGTTTCCATTTCCTCATGTCCTCTTTGATTTCATGGAGTAGCGTTATGTAGTTTTCTTTGTAAAGGTCTTTTACTTCCTTGGTTAAGCTGATTCCGAGGTACCTGATTTTCTGGGGCACGATTGTGAATGGGATTGCTTTTTTCATGTCCCTTTCCTCTGCCTCATTGTTTGCATATATGAAGGCCATGGATTTTTGGGTATTGATTTTGTAGCCTGCAACTTTACTGTATAAGTCTATTGTTTCTAAGAGTTTCTTAGTAGAGGTTTTAGGCTTCTCTAGATATAGTATCATGTCGTCTGCAAATAGTGAGAGTTTGATTTCTTCCCTTCCTATCTGGATGCCCTTAATCTCTTTTTCTTGTCTAATAGCTATCGCAAGTACTTCCAGTACTATATTGAAGAGGAGTGGTGAGAGTGGGCATCCTTGTCTTGTGCCTGATCTCAGAGGAAAGGCCCTTAGTTTTTCCCCGTTGAGGATAATGCTTGCCGTAGGCTTGTGATAGATGGCTTCGACTATCTTGAGGAAAGTTCCTCCAAACCCCATTTTGGCGAGGGTTTTCATCATGAAAGGATGTTGGATCTTTGTAGGATGACATTACTTTGCCTTTTCCCTCCTTGCCACAAGTAGCTTGTCCCGGTTTTACCCAGAGTTTAGGCTCACCCATCAAGGTGTTCCCGAATCTCTCCCATCCCTTTGTTTAGCTATAATCACTTCTCCATGCTCTCTTCCCCAAAAGAGTTAATCCTCTGGCTTTCCCTTAATCCGACTCTGCTAATTTGCAAGGTCAGACCTTCCTAGGATACTGAATTTATATTATATAAGTTAATATTGCCTTTCTCTTCTTCTTGTGCCTTTTGAATAATTTACTTTAAAGCTATGACTGTTTTGTATAGACACAAGAAGACAATATTACGTTTCTATAACTTGGGAATTAATTGGCCTCGAATATTCCCTCCCGGGCCTCTGCTTTCTCCACTTAAGCCTCAGTTGCCCTCAGTTCCTAGCACCCCAAAGTAGGGTCCCCGACGTGGGACAGGAAGGATCCAGGGCAAGCGGTGAGTTATGTGCTACCCTGGCATCGAGATGGGCCTGGCCAAAGTGCCTAATTCTTAACTATAAGTTAAGAGCTTGATCATAGGCAAATGCTGTCATGATCCAATAGTAATTATGAGACTGGGACCCTGCTAGGGATAGGAAAGACTGATCTGGCCTGAGCACTGTAGTCTGAGATTGAGATGGCCCCAGGAGAGCAATTCTATAAGCTTTAATGCATCTCTTATTGTGTCCATACAAAATAGTTAATATTATGAATTCTTATATGTTTGCTGGCTGAGGAGAAGAGAAACACGTTCATGGGACTCCACCCTTGGGTGGATCCTCCTGCTGAAAGAGAATTAAGTCCTAGGAGAAGCATCCCCTAAGAAAAAGGAACCTTACCCTATTGATGGGGACCACACCTATGTGTATGCCCCAACCCCCTCATGCTGTGGAGATTTAACTAGGCTGTAAGAGTGGGTTGGGGGGCCAGATCCACGGGCCAGATCCACGAGCCAGATCCACGGGCCAGATCCATGGGGAGAGATCCAGGAGAGCAGGAGAGAAGCGGAGGGAGAGAATGAAATAAACGGATCGAGCAATCAGTTTGGCCTTCCTTCTTCCTTCCGTCGCCTACCCTCGACCAACGGCACACACTGCGGTTCCGGAGCACCGGACGCGGGTGGTGAAACAGAGCCGCCCGGAGAGCCCGCGAGTGCACGCGCCCCCTCGGCGCTTTTTAGTTTTTTACAGCTGGCGTCCCTGGAGCGGGCCCGAACTACCAACTAAAGGTAAGAATAGCGTTCGGTGCACCCCACTCTAGAAAGTGAGTGGGAGATCAGGATTTTTTTTAGTGTGTTTCGGATTAGAATCCTAGCAGCAATCCCCCACTAAGATGGGACAGATTCTGGGCCTTCCCAAGATCTTTCATATTTTCTCGAGCCAGACTGAACAGGGCAAGCCATTTATGGATTTGATTCAGTGTCTCTCCCGCAGAACAGGAGACCCGGAACTCTGCATTTCCAGAGACCAACTCCGGTCCTGCTTTAAGGTAGTTTATGCGGTTAACCCATGGTTCCCAGACGAAGGAACTCTAGAAAGTAAGATTTGGAAACAAGTTAGGAAAAATGTCTCCAAGGCATCTAAGGAAGGGACTAAGATCCCCGTGGAATTCTGGACTACCTGGGAGATTGTTAATTCTATTCTCCTGTTTTTGAAAAGTGCAGTTGATGTGGAGGAGAATATATGGAATAATATGGCCTCAGCTCCTCCCACACTTAAGTCTCGAAAGGGTTTCCATAGTAAAAATACTTCTGAGGCTGGTGAATATAGCTCTACTTCCAGTGTATTAGATGGAAGTGATGCTGGTTATGAGTCTTCTGCCACTTACTCAGATTCTGAGTCCGAGAGTGACTCAGCCAAGCAGCCTCCAGACCGCTCGGGACATGCTCCCAATCGCCCAGTCCAGGCAGAGAAGCAGCAGCCTCCATCTTATCGCAGGTTAAGGATGGATTCTCTCAGTCGTTTCAAACAGGCCTGTGTCTCGTACGGGCCTACATCTCCGTACTGTAGGGAGTATCTTGCATACTGGAGTAAAAAGTCCTACTGGGTACCTCATGATTTTCACAGGGTTGCTAAGACGTGCTTAAGCCGTTCTCAGTACTTGCAGTGGAGAATGTGGCTCAGCAAGGAGGCCAAGGGAAAGCTTCAAGGCCTACGCCATGCTGGACAAAACTTTTCAGGGATTGAGTTGACTTGTGAGATGTTAACTGGTGAAGGGAAATGGCGCGACCCAGAAAGGCAAGTCACCTTGCCTCGTGCTGTTCTTGCTTATGTCCGTGACGGAGCCCTGCGTGCATGGGAGAAGGTTGATGCAGAAGCAGAATTTAAGGGAAGTTTTACTAAGATTGTCCAGAGAGCCTCAGAACCTTATGTAGACTTTGTAGGAAGATTGATGGAAGCCATAGAAATGCAGGTTGAGGGTAAGGAGACTCATGAGCTGTTGATTAAAGAATTGGCCTTTGAAAATGCTAATGAGGATTGCCAGGCCATTCTGCGCCCTATTAAGGAGAAGGAAGACATATTCGGGTACTTGGAAGCATGCTGGAATGTTGGCTCTGCTAAACATAAGGTGCAGGTCTATGCCTTACAGAGACAAGCTCAGAAAAAATGTTTTAATTGTGGAAAACCAGGCCACTTTCGTAGAGATTGCAATGCGCCCCCAAGCCGTGCTACGAGAGCACGTCCTGGGCCCTGTCCCAGGTGTAAGAAGGGAAACCACTGGGCCAGAGACTGCAGAGCCAGACTTGCACCTCCCGGGCCCTGTCCCCGGTGTAAGAGAGGAAATCATTGGGCCAGAGATTGTCGCTTTAATTTTGATGTAGTGGGTGACCCCAACTCAGGACACCTGCAAGGGAGCCAGCCCCAGGCCTCGCAAAATCAGCAGATGTTCTCAGTTGCAGTCCCTTTCCCCAGTGTGGAGTTTCAGAGCTCCAATCAGAATAATCGCTGCAGCCAGTGATGGCAGGAAGCGCAGCCTATTTCCTGCCCCGATACAATTATTACAACCCCTTTTCAGAATAGAACACTTCGGCCTTAAGCCCACCACCTCTGCATTTTCAGTGGACATATGGAATGTTAAATCAAATACAAAAAGGAGGTATTTTCTCAATTGAATGTAGCAGGAAAACTCCTCATTCGAGGAAAAGGCTATGCTTTTGTTTCAACAGATGACAACCCCACTAAGAAACTTTGGATCCCTTTACGTCTCATCAGAAGTAGAATTCAACCACCTGATGTGGATCTCAGACCGCCAGAGACTCACAACCCTTCAAATTCCAGCTCAGATTCATCGCCAAACTGATTTCAGCTCGAAGTCACGAAGAATGAAGAGGAGCCAGCATCAGAGGATCTAGCGCTAAGGCCTCTAGCTCCTTAAACATGAGGTCACATTAAGACCTTTCCTTATACTCCTCTTTTACAGGTTGTGGATTGGACAATGCCAGGCCTACATATTTTTAATTAACAATACTTTATTTTTACCCTCTCCTTGGAATTCACAGGTTCCTGAACGAGAAAGGAATGATTTAACAGGAACACCTTTTCATTTATCTCTAGGATATCCATTTGTATTGGAGCTTTCCTCTGTCTCTTTATCCACAGGCATGGAGACCAAACCCCAACTGCGAAAGCCTCTAATAACTTTAAAGTGTTTTTTCCAAACATAAGCTAGGTTGAACACCTAGGACTGCTGAGGAACCAGACCAGAGAATGGCTGCATTCCTCTGCTGAAGTTCTCCTGCCAGATGTTGTGGTGCTCCTGTTCCAGTGCTCCTTGACTGATCCAGTGCTTCCTGAAATTTATCGGACTTCTAATTGCTGCTCCCCTGAGACTCATTGCTGCTACCACTATTGCTGCTGTTACAGGACAACTCTTCAGTTTTGGTCCAGAAACTTCATTTCTTCAAACTGTGACTAATGATTCTTATCATCACTGACTCTCATCAACCCTGGACAGTGCAGGACAATTGGACGCTTTACTATAAGCACTGCTCTGGATCCAGGGTTGGACTGAAATCTTAGTACAATTAATTAATAAGACTGTATTGTGATTTAGAATTGCGCTGTGATTTGGAATTGTACTGTATTTAGAATTGTTCCTCTTTCTATTTCAAATTTTTGTAATTTTGTAAACAGAAAAGGGGGAGATGTAGGATGACATTACTTTGCCTTTTCCCTCCTTGCCACAAGTAGCTTGTCCCGGTTTTACCCAGAGTTTAGGCTCACCCATCAAGGTGTTCCCGAATCTCTCCCATCCCTTTGTTTAGCTATAATCACTTCTCCATGCTCTCTTCCCCAAAAGAGTTAATCCTCTGGCTTTCCCTTAATCCGACTCTGCTAATTTGCAAGGTCAGACCTTCCTAGGATACTGAATTTATATTATATAAGTTAATATTGCCTTTCTCTTCTTCTTGTGCCTTTTGAATAATTTACTTTAAAGCTATGACTGTTTTGTATAGACACAAGAAGACAATATTACGTTTCTATAACTTGGGAATTAATTGGCCTCGAATATTCCCTCCCGGGCCTCTGCTTTCTCCACTTAAGCCTCAGTTGCCCTCAGTTCCTAGCACCCCAAAGTAGGGTCCCCGACGTGGGACAGGAAGGATCCAGGGCAAGCGGTGAGTTATGTGCTACCCTGGCATCGAGATGGGCCTGGCCAAAGTGCCTAATTCTTAACTATAAGTTAAGAGCTTGATCATAGGCAAATGCTGTCATGATCCAATAGTAATTATGAGACTGGGACCCTGCTAGGGATAGGAAAGACTGATCTGGCCTGAGCACTGTAGTCTGAGATTGAGATGGCCCCAGGAGAGCAATTCTATAAGCTTTAATGCATCTCTTATTGTGTCCATACAAAATAGTTAATATTATGAATTCTTATATGTTTGCTGGCTGAGGAGAAGAGAAACACGTTCATGGGACTCCACCCTTGGGTGGATCCTCCTGCTGAAAGAGAATTAAGTCCTAGGAGAAGCATCCCCTAAGAAAAAGGAACCTTACCCTATTGATGGGGACCACACCTATGTGTATGCCCCAACCCCCTCATGCTGTGGAGATTTAACTAGGCTGTAAGAGTGGGTTGGGGGGCCAGATCCACGGGCCAGATCCACGAGCCAGATCCACGGGCCAGATCCATGGGGAGAGATCCAGGAGAGCAGGAGAGAAGCGGAGGGAGAGAATGAAATAAACGGATCGAGCAATCAGTTTGGCCTTCCTTCTTCCTTCCGTCGCCTACCCTCGACCAACGGCACACACTGCGGTTCCGGAGCACCGGACGCGGGTGGTGAAACAGAGCCGCCCGGAGAGCCCGCGAGTGCACGCGCCCCCTCGGCGCTTTTCAGTTTTTTACAGATCTTGTCAAATGCTTTCTCTGCATCTATTGATATGATCATATGGTTTTTATCTTTACTTTTGTTGATATGCTGGATTATGTTGATTGATTTCCGAATGTTAAACCATCCTTGCATCCCTGGGATGAATCCCACTTGGTCGTGATGTATGATCTTTTTGATGAGTTGTTGGATCCTATTTGCTAGTATTTTGTTGAGGATCTTCGCATCGGTGTTCATCAGGGAAATTGGTCTGTAATTTTCTTTCTTAGTGGTGTCTTTGTTTGCTTTTGGTATTAGGGAGATATGTGCTTCATAGAAACTGTTTGGGAGAGTTCCTGTTTTTTCAATTTCCTGGAAAAGTTTGAGGAAAACAGGCAATAGGTCTTCTTTAAATGTTTGGAAGAATTCGCCAGTGAAACCATCTGGGCCTGGGCTTTTGTTTTTGGGGAGGTTTTTGATTACCGTTTCAATTTCCTTAACATTGATGGGTCTATTCAGGTATTCCAGGTCTTCTTTCTTCAGTGTTGGGAGATTATAGGAATCAAGGAATCCATCCATTTCTTTTAGGTTCTCCTTTTTTGTGGCGTAAAGACTTTCAAAGTAGTCTCTAATGATCTTTTGAATCTCACTGGTTTCTGTTATGATGTCCCCCTTTTCATTTCTGATTCGATTTATTAGAGTTTTCTCTCTTTCTTTCTTTGTGAGACTTGCTAGCGGTTTATCAATCTTATTTATTTTCTCAAAGAACCAACTCTTTGTTTCATTGATCTTTCGGATTGTTTTTTTGGTTTCGATGTCATTAATTTCTGCTCTAATTTTTATTATTTCTTTCCTTCGGTCTGGTTTGGGGTCCTTTCTCTGGTCCTTTTCTAGGGTCTTGAGTCGTGAAGTCAAGCTATCTATGTGGATCCTTTCTTCCTTCCTGAGGAATGCTTGGAGAGCTATAAATTTTCCCCTTAACACGGCTTTAGCTGCGTCCCATAGGTTTTGGTAGCTCGTGTCTTCATTCTCATTTGTTTCTAAGTATCTTTTGATTTCTTCCTTGATTTCCTTCTTGACCCACTCATTGTTCAACATGGAATTGTTTAATTTCCAGGTGTTTGATTTGATTTTCCGTATTTGTGGGTGGTTAGCTTCTATCTTCAGCGCGTCGTGGTCTGAAAAGATGGTTGATACAATTTCTATTTTTCCGATTCTATTGAGGTATGTTCTGGGGCCCAGTACATGGTCTATTTTTGAAAATGTTCCATGTGCACTGGAAAAGAATGTGTATTCTTTCTTTTTGGGGTGTAAGGCCCTGTATAGGTCTATTAGGCCTCTCTCTTCAATTTCTTCATTCAGAGTCAGTGTTTCCTTGTTGAGTTTTGTTCTTGTGGATCTATCTAGAGGTGATAAGGCCATATTGAAGTCTCCGACTACAATTGTGCTGTTAGTGATGTCCTCTTTGAAGTCTGTTAGGAGTCGTTTTAAATATTTAGCCGGTCGTTTGTTAGGAGCATATACGTTTAAGAGTGTGATTTCTTCCTGTTGTACATATCCCTTGATAAACAGAAAATGACCTTCGCTGTCCCTTTTGATCTTTTTCATCCTGAAATCTATGTTGTCGGATACCAGGATGGCCACTCCAGCTTTTTTAAGGGGGTTGTTTGCTTGGAGGATTGTTTTCCATCCTTTGACTTTGAGTCTATGTTTACTCTGTTTGTTCAGGTGTGTTTCTTGCAGGCAACAGAATGTTGGGTTTAATTTCCGGATCCATTTAGCCACTCTGTGTCTTTTGATAGGTGCATTTAGGCCATTGACATTGAGAGAGATTATTGTGATGTGGTTTTGTGTCATCTTTCTGTGGGATTTGTTGTTCTTATGGGGCTCCTCCTTGTCTTACAGTAGCCCCTTTAGACCTTCTTTCAAGATTGGTTTTGAGTCTATGAAGTTCCTGAGCTGTTGTTTATCCGAGAAATAGTGTATGGTTCCTTCGAGTTTGAGTGAGAGTTTAGCTGGATAAAGTATTCTTGGTGAGGCATTCATTTCGTTGAGTTTTTTCACTATGTCCCACCATTGTCTTCGGGCTCGGAGGGTTTCTTCTGACAGATCGGCCGTAAATCTGAGGGGTGCTCCTTTGTATGTGATTTCCCTCTTTGACCTTGCTACTTGTAGAATTGTGTCTCTATCTACAGCATCCGCCATTCTGACTATGATATGCCTTGGAGTCTTTTTATTTGGGTCTCTTTTTGCTGGCACTCTTCGGACTTCTTGTATCTGGACGCCTGCCTTCTCCAGCTCTGGGAATTTCTTAGTGATGATGTCTTTGACTATGTTTTTTTCATTGGGGTTCCTTCCCTGTGGTTCTGGTACTCCAATGATTCTTATGTTGTTCCTCTTGAAGTCATCCCCCAGGGCTCTGATTCGCTCTATAGCCATTTTGAGGTCTTTGGCCATTATTTGTTGCTGTCTGTAAGCTTTCTGCAGCTCATCCTCAAGCTCGCTGATTCTGTCTTCGGCTGTAGTCATTCTGCTGTTGAGGGCATCTAGTGAGATTTTTATTTCATCTACCGATTGCTTTATTTGTGAGACTTCGGTTCGAAGGTTTGAAATTTCTGCTCTCATTTCTGCTCTCATTTCTTCCTGTATTTTCTTGGTAGACCGTTCCAGCGCTTGATTCATCTCCTCCCTTAATTTATTGGATGTCTGTTCCATAGTTGCTTGGAGTAGGTCGACTCTCCTCCATATTTCCTCTCTGAATTGTTTATCTGAGAGGTCGTAGATGTTGGGAGACTCTTTTGAGGTTTCTAGTATCTTTTCTTTTCCCTCTCTTGGTGGAGGGGATTTTCGCTGTTTCTTCATATTGTCACGGAAGTGCAGAGTTGGAACCTTGTAGTTATTTATTCCTCTTCCTTTTTGTGGGAAGAAGGGGCTCCGATTGTGCTAAACTTCCCTTATTCCCTGATAGCTTTTATAGTGTCAGCCTAAGCTAATGGCTATTTTGCGTAAATATTTGAGATCGCAAAAGTGAGTTTTGAAAGGAATACACAGTACGGATTGAGCTGAGGTAGCAAAGAATAACTGCGGCCGCGTTAGCGTTGGCCGCTCTGAGAGGAGGCCACGCCCACTTTAGACCACGCCCACTAAGACACAGATAGAATGAATTCTATCAATTGTGGCCAAAGGAGAAGTCATGGAATGTTAAAATAAAAAAAATAACTGCGGCCGCGTTAGCGGCCTGTGCTCTGGAAAAGGCCACGCCCACTTTTAGGCCACGCCCCCTGAGATGAGGACACGCCCCTAAGCAGCAGAGTGGGGATTGGTCAGGATCGGACGGCGGCGGCGGAAAGGTGCCAGGCAGGGGCTTCAGGAGAAGCCCCGAGCCTCAGCGGGCAGGGGGCGGGGAGGGGGGCTTCTCCGCGCTGAGGCAGGCTCTCCAAGGGATTGCCTGTTTACCTGCAGGATGGAAATTGGTCAGGATCCGACGGCGGCGGCGGAAAGGTGCCAGGCAGGGGCTTCAGGAGAAGCCCCGAGCCGCGGCGGGCAGGGGGCGGGGAGGGGGGCTTCTCCGCGCTGAGGCAGGCTCTCCAAGGGATTGCCTGTTTACCTGCAGGATGGAGATTGGTCAGGCTCTACTATACCTTTTTGCCTCTCCGGGATATATTCCCAGGAGTAGTATGGCTGGATCAAATGGGAGCTCAATTTCTAATTTTTTGAGAATTGTCCATATTCTTTTCCAGAAGGGTTGAACCAGTCGGCATTCCCACCAGCAGTGAAGGAGAGTCCCTTTCTCCCCACATCCATGCCAACACCGGTTGCTTTTGTTCTTTTGGATGTGGGCCAGTCTCTATGGTGTGAAATTATATCTCATTGTTGTTTTAATCTGCATCTCCCTGATGATTAGTGATGTAGAGCATTTTCTCATGTGTCTTTTAGCCATTTGGAATTCTTCTTTGAGAAAATTTCTGTTCATTTCCATCCCCCATTTTTTGATGAAGTTGGATGTTTTCTTCTTGTAGAGTTCCACCAGTGCCTTGTATATCCTTGATATCAACCTCTTGGGTGAATATCTTTTCCCATTCTGTAGAGTGTCTTTGTATTCTGGTCACTGTTTCTTTTGAAGTGCAGAAGCTTCTTAGTTTAGGATAGTCCAATTTGTTTATCTCTGTTTTCACTTGCTTGGCCAGTGGCATGTTTGAAAATACCTTCAGCTTCAATGTCGTGGAGGGTTTTGCCAACCTTGTCTTTCAAGTACCTTATGGATTCTGGTCTGATGTTGAGATCTTTAACCATTTTGACCTGATGTTTGTACATGGTGTTAGGTAGAGATCTGAGTCCTTTTTTTTTCACGTAGCTGTCCAGTTTTGCCAGCACCATTTCTTGAAGAGGCTTTCCTTGCTCCGATTCACATTTCTTGCTCCCTTATCAAAGATTAGATGATCATCTATTTGAGGGTGTGTGTCAGGATATTCAACACTGTTCCATTGGTCTGTGGCTCTGCCTTTGTTCTAGTATCATGCTGTTTTAATTATTACCACTTTGTAGTATAGATTGAGGTTGGGGAGGGTGATTGCTCCCATATTCTTTTTCTCAAGAGTTGCTTTAGACTTACAATGTTGTGATTTCTGGCAGATATTTCTCTGGAATTAGTTACTAAAATACTAAAATACAGAAATCCAAAACCGTGTGGTTGCTAGTGTGACCTCTCGACCTCATATCTCTTCATTCTCAGCAATAGAAAACAAATTATCAAATGCTTTCTTTTCAGCAGGTCGACTTTAGGGGAGAGAAACTCCAAATCAATAATAGTGAATTTTTTGTTGAAATATTGAATGTATGTAATCAAATTAAAGTGAAAGTAAAGTGAAATTTACCAGTTACACATGCGGGGTGGGGGGCTGGGGAGGTGGGGGGAGGAGGGAGGTATACTGTGATTCTTGGTGGTGGAATATGTGCACTGGTGAAGGGATGGGTGTTTGAGCATTGTATAACTGAGGCTTAAATCTGAAAGCTTTGTAACTTTCCACATGGTGATTCAATAAAAGAATAAAATAAAAAAAAATTTTTAAGAGTTGCTTTAGATATTCGTGGGGGCTTATTGTTCCATATGAATTGCAAGAGTGTTCACTCCATTTCTTTGAAGAATGTCATGGGTATCCTTATAGTGATCACATGAATGTGTACAATGCTTTGTGGAGTATTGCCATTTTGACAATGTTAATTCTCCCAATACACGAGCAGGGGATATCCTTCCATTTCCTCGTGTCCTCTTATTTCTTGAAGTAGCATTTTGTAGATTTCTTTGTATAAGTCCTTTTCTTTGTACGGGTTTTCTTTGTACAAGTCCTTACCTCCTTAGTTAAGCTGATTCTGAGGTACTTGATTTTCTGAGTCACGATTGTGAACGGGATCGCTTTTTTCATGTCACTTTCTTCTCTCTTGTTATTATTTATTTATTTATTAATTTATTTTGCTTTTTGGGTCACACCTGGAAATGCACAGGGGTTACTGCAAGCTTTGCACTCAAGAATTACTCCTGTCGGTGCTCATGGAACCATATGGGATGCTGGGAATCGAACCCAGATTGGCCGCGTGCAAGGCAAACACCCTACCCGCTGTGCTATTCCTCCATGCCTCTCTCTCATTATTTGCATATAGGAAAGCCATGGACTTTGGGGTATTGATTTTATAGCTGGAACTTTACTATACAAGTCTATTGTTTCTAGGAGTTCCTTGTTAGAGGTTTTAGGGTTCTCTAAGTATAGTATAATACCATCTACAAATAGTGAGAGCTTGATTTCTTCCTTTCCTACCTGAATGGAGGGTTGACTTTTTTACCAGATACTCTAGTATCTGCCATGCTAAGTAGGATGGAGTATTACAGTAGAACAAAAATACCCAATGACACACCAGAGGGTTTGTATGGAGCCTAACTCAGTTTTAAGAGAATAGAAATAATATCTTGATGACTTGCCATTAGTAATCAAACCATTGTAAACTGCTTTTATTTTATAAGCTACGGTCATTTAGACCCACATATGGTGTTTGTGCTGTTTCATGGATTTTCACGTTCTTTTGAGGTTTTCAGTAAGAGTGATGCAAGAGGAAAATGAAGAGATTCTGTTGCTAGTGCCTGAGCCATAGGATAGCAGGTAGGGTTCTTGCCTTGCTCATAGCTGATACAGGTTCAACCTATTAACATGCTAGAAGGTCCCCAAGTAACTGAGGCCGAGTCAGAAGTAAGCCGTTTGAGGTACACGCCCCCTCCCAAAACCAAGCAAACAAACAAGAATACATTCCTATCATTTTGTTCTTTATTTGAAAGGCTGGTAGATTTCCATACAATTAAAGAAATAAGACAGAACTCTCACATTTATTCTTTTCCCTAAAATACCCTAACAAAAACAGCTTACAAAGATATAACTACCGACTGCCATATCACTATCAATTTTAGCAGTAATCTTAGTTTGGATAAAATGGACAACTATGGAAATTTTAACATGCTGATTTCTCAAATTCCAAGTTTTATTTCATCAAGTTCTAACACATTTTGCACTGAGAAGCGAGGTCATGTATTTTAAAACCATCCTGAAACTTACAAGGATTATCTGTGGAACTTCTAGAATTATCCATAAAATTCGGGAAAGACAATTTGCTTGTCTTGCCATACCCAATAGCGTTCTATGGTTGTTCCCAATGGTGTTGAGGGAACCATGTAGCACCAGAGACTGAACCTGGGGCTGTGGCATGCAAGACAGGTGTTGTAGCCTTTTGAGCTCTCTCCCTAGCACAAGAAAATGTTCTTCTCAAGCTCAAGATCTTATTTATCCTTTGTCTTACAAAGTGCTTTAGGGTCACCAGGAGTCAGCTTGGTGGTAGGCTCTCCATCTGGATGCCAAAGAACACATATGAAGTCAACAAATGAGGCAGAAGTAAGTCCCCTATAGAGTCCAGGAAGAATGGGCACCCGCTCTCCTGTGTCCAGTTTCAGAACAGCATAATTAGCTTTCCACAGCTACCTCAAACCAAGGGTCAAGAGAGAAGCAGTTCTCTTCCTTCTCTATGGCCTCTTCCAAACCAGATGACACCTTTACACACTCATTAACTGTGCCTGCCTACTCAGTTTGATCTCTTCCGTCTTCCACAATATCAACTTGATCCCTGGTGGTGCCAAAGGATTAGGCCCAGGAGCCCCCAAACACCAACTCTAAGGCTCACACCACGGTGAGCATCACTAGGCAAAGTGGACTGTGACATTCTCTCTCTGGCAGATTAATAAGATAAATCTAACTTGGCAACAAGAACTCTTTCACTTTGCAAAAATCCATCCAAAGCGTTCTCTCTGAATGCCAGTCAGATACTTGGGCATCAGTGAGTGGCAGAGGCTCCCCTCACAACTTGTGCAATCATCATTTCTTTTCTAGGAGATAAATGTATTTGAGAGTCTTACTCCCATCAACCCCGCCCTCACCCACCCACACACCCTATGGAATACAAGGAATTTCCCTTAAATCTGGTAAGGAAACGGAATTCTCACCACTCTCAATCCACATCACTGTCCATTTCTTCATCCTGATTGGCAGCTATTTCTAGATACCGATTAGTAAAGTTCTGCTCCATATGACTAAGAATGGAATGTATACAAGGGCCAAACTCAATGAGTGTAGGACTATTTCCATGGAGGTTCAAACTCAGACCAGCGGCATGCATGCCCACCAGCGAACCCTCTGCATTAAACGCAGGGGAGCCAGAAGCCCCAAAGAAAAAGGAGCTGTGATAAATAATCACATCGTTATTATCACTTATTTCTGGAAAACTCCTTCGAGTGACCATGTGGACAAACGGAAGCTGTGTCTGCCTAGCCGGACATTCCTGCTTTCGCTGAGCCTGAGGAATCACAAGGCAAGATTCCGTACACTTTGGCTTTCCTTCTGGGTGACCAATTATATATCTTAAGCTACCAAATGCTGTAGGACTCAGTACCTTGTAGAGTCCATCAGGAACTTGGACGTTCTCTATTTTCAGTTTCAGAACAGCATAATCAAGACTTTCATCAGCTACCTCAAACCAAGGGTCCACAGAGAAGCATTCCTCTTCCTTCGGCATGGCCATTTCATAACCAAATGACACCTTTACACACCGACTAACTATGCCTGCCCAAAGAGTTTGATCTACTTCCTCTCCCACAATATCTCTTATCACATGCCAACAAGTGAAAATGAACTGCTTGTGAAAAACAAAGCAAGTGGCATAGCCCCTTTTTCCCCTGTGGTCCCATGAGAGGTACCCGACAGAGCGGCCGAGTTTATAAAGAAACTTGTGCACTCTAACTGGAGTAGAGTCATTGATCAGTTTTGAAAAATTTGTTTTGTACAGTATGGACGATTCTCAAAAAGCTAGAGGTTGAGCTCCCATTTGACCCAGCAATACCACTGCTGGGAATATATCCCAGAAAAGCCAAAAAGTATAGTTGAAGTGACATATGCACTTATATGTTCACCGCAGCACTGTTTACAATAGCCAGAATCTGGAAAAAACCCGAGTGCCCTAGAACAGATGACTGGTTGAAGAAACTCTGGTACATCTATACAATGGAATACTATGCAGCTGTTAGAAAAAATGAGGTCATGACGTTTGCATATAAGTGGATCAACATGGAAAGTATCATGCTAAGTGAAATGAGTCAGAAAGAGAGAGACAGACATAGAAAGATTGCACTCATCTGTGGAATATAGAATAATAGACTATAAGACTAACGCCCAAGAATAGTAGAAATAAGTACCAGGAGATTGTTTCCATGGCTTGGAGGCTGGTCTCTCATTCTGGGTAACTCAGGGAAGGGACCACCAAGTAAAATGTGGTTGGAGGTCATGTGGGGGAAGGGTGAGGCGGGCCGAATACAGACTAGAGACTGAACACAATGGCCACTCAACACCTTTATTGCAAACCACAACACCTAATCAGAGAGAGAGAACAAAAGGGAATTCCCTGCCATAGTGGCAGGGTGGGGTGGGGGTAGATGGGACTGGGGAGGGGGGGAGGGATGTTGGGTTTACGGGTGGTGGAGAATGGGCACTGGTGAAGGGATGGGTTATTGAACTTTGTATGGGGGAAGCATGAGCACAAAGATGTATGGATCTGTAACTGTACCCTCACGATGACTCTCTAATTAAAAATAAACTAAAAAAATAATAATAAAAACAACTAAAAAAAATAATGCAAAAAAGAAAAAAAAAGAAGAATTTGTTTTGTATAATTTAAAGAACTTGGCTTTTTCTCTGGCTCCCTTGACTTCCTTCTCAAAGTATTCTCTGAACTTTTCACTTTCTGCTTTTAAATCAGGGTACAGGTTTATACTTGCTCCTGTGTTTCTCTCACCTGACTCATTGTTCTGAGCACTGGCTGACCTTGATCTCCTCCTTTTCTCAAACTCAACCTCAAAGTGTTTGCCCTCCAGGTCGTCCACGAGCTGGGAGCTCTCTAAAATGATGCTCTGATCTTTCACGAGTTTCCAATCACTATTCTCCGGACAGGACAGAAATCTGCCATCCCGATACAAAACCTCCTTAATGGTTTCTCCTTTGAAACCCCAGACACAGAGTTTGTTCCCTTGCTGGCGAAGTTTCGGGCACTGAACAATCCGTCTTCTATTCTTCCCAACTGCATGTATATAAAATTTGACACAGTTGGTGTCAAAGTTGTGAGACTGGTTTACTTCCTGCCCACTCTGACTTTTGATAAAGCTAATTTCCAAACGAGTGACATCAGGAAAACAGCTGAGGGGCATTGCAGGGTGTATGTAAGCTTCAATGCCATCTGTGCCACGCACCAACAGTTCCTTGCCACTCTGAGTGTTCATTTTTGCTTCGAGAGCTCCAACATGCTGCAGTGCCCCGTATAAGGTGTCCTTCGCGCTGCATACGTGCTCAATTAGCCTTTTGTCTCTCCCGACCTGAATTAAAAGCTTTTTTTTCAAATCATTGGGTCCTTGGTCCTGGGTGTCAGGTTTTTTTTTTTTTTGGATCATATGCAGAGTCCTTCGTTTCCTCTTTCTTGACCTAAAAATTAAGGATAAAAATGTATAAATTTGAATGTTACACTAGTCTTTTCATGAAAGTCCTACAGGAATCTCAGAAACAATGTTAAGATTGTGAATATAATGAAGTCTGAATTTGAGCTGGATTCCAAATGCTAAGCTGTTTTCTGTCCCATCAGATCAGTTAAGCTCTTACTGCTGCTATCTTACTACATTTTTCTGAGAAATATGAGGATAAACAATTTTTCCAGGCCCACCAAAATCAGATTCTTAAAGTATTATTTCTTTTCTGTTCTCTTTTTTCACGTTTTGATTTTTGGGAAACACACCAGGATATGCTCAGGACTTCCTTCTGAATCTGCACTCCAGGATCACTCCTGGTGTGGTGCCAGTGAACATATGGGCTGCCAGGGATCAAACCTGGATCAGCTGTGTGCAAGGCAAATGCCCTACCCCCTGTGCTATCTCTTCAGCACCTTCCCACACCAGCACACTGCTTACTAGCTTTGGTTTTCAGCAGAAAAAAAGGGATTTTCATCATTTAGTACTGTATTCTTCTTTCCAAGGTTTTGTACCTTTATATACCACAGATGAGTTTGATGGTTACAGTAAATAACAGAGCACAGTTCAGAGAAACACCACCTTAAGCCCAAATCTTTATGCTCCTTTTGTTTTTAGTAACAATTTACTTCTCTCCTCATCAGCGAACTGAGGATAATACCTACTGCTTGTCCAACAAGGTTATGTTTAAGATTCAATAATTTAATTGTTCTATTAAGTACTAAGTATAGTTTGTTCTTTTGATCACATAGATTAGCCATATTTGGGGTCATATATGACATGAAGCTACAAAATATCATTAATTCTGTCTTTTTTTTCTGCTTTTTGGGTCACACCTGGAGATGCACAGGGGTTACTCCTGGCTCTGCACTTAGGAATTACTCCTGGCGGTGCTCAGGGGACCATAAGGGATGCTGGGAATCGAACCCAGGTCGGCTGTGTGCAAGCCAAACGCCCTACCTGCTGTCCTATTGCTCCAGCCCTAATTCTGTCTTTATTCCATGGAAGTTGACTAAAGAAATTTATATTTGACCTTTGCTATTGTTCAGGAAATGTTACAATCATCTTTATTAGTGATAATTTCAATAAAAGGATGATTTGTATAAGAACTCTCTTCCTCACTGTCACTCCCCGCAAACAGAAAGAAGACAATGGATAAGAAACACTTTACCTTAAATTCTCATCATAAGGCAATTTTTGGTAGTAATGACTATGAAGCCCAGTATCAGAGGGAGCTAAGTCTAAAACTGGTACACTCCATACAATGCAGCTCTAAAAAAGATAAAATCATAACATTTGCTGCTACATGATGGAACTGAAGGTATCGTGCTGGTGAAGTCAGTAGGAAGGAGAGAGACAGTCACAGAATGATCCCTCTCATGCGTGGCATAGAAGTATACGTAAGAAGGAGCAAGAAATGGCCAAAGGCAACAGAACTGAAGAGCTGATCTACAGAACGGAGCTTACCTGGGGCAGATGAGATGGTTACAGGGGACACTGGTGGAGGGAAATGGGCACTCTAGGAGTGGGGATGGAGTTGGGATTAATTTACACATAAAATTATCATTGAAAGTATTGCAAACCACCGCAATAAGAATGTGGACAAAAATAAAATAAGTATATTTTATAGACATAATAGAACTTCTCCAGTTCCATGTAGAACCTCTCAATTTCATCTTCATCGTCATTGGAAGTTGGTGCGTAGACGACGAAGATAGAAACCGCAGGCAGTGAGCCACATCTATTCAAGTGTAATAATCCGATTCGGGTTGTTAGGCATTCGAATGAATCAACGCTCATGACCAAGTTTGTGTTGACAAGGACACCAACGCCACCGACGCCTCTGTTGTCACATGTTCCGAGGAACAGTTCTTCTGCAGTGTCGAAAATGGCGTGATGTGATTGATGTCTTCTCATTTTGGTCAGACCAATGATGTCGTACTTGATCTTCTGCACTTGCACTATCAGGTCCTCCATGGATGCTTCCGATGCCAGCATATGTGTGTTGAAAGTACAGACAATCATTTTAGTCTTTCCTCGTTTTGGCAGTCTAGTTCGTCCCTGAGATTTTCTCAGCCTCTCCTTGCTCATCTTTCCTAAGGCTGCCATATTTGGGGCTCGTTTGGTGTCAGGTGAATGAGGCCAATTGTTGTTACTGTTGTTGGCATATCAAATACGCCACGGGTAGCTTGCTAGGCTCTACTGTGTGGGCGGGATACTCTCGGTAGCTTGCTGGGCTCTCCAAGAGGGATGGAGGCTTTTAGGGCGGCTTCCAATCACCCCCAGAGGTGTTGCCATGGTTCACACCAAATTTGAACCCTATGAAATATGGTGCGGGAATAATGGGTATTAAGTGTGTTATGGTGTGTGCGGAGCGGCTGGAGTGTGGCGGTGGCTGGGTAGTGGATGAAGTGGGGGTCGGCCAGTGAGGTATTTATCTGGCTCGGGTAAGGTGGGGCGTCTGGGTTTGACCGCTCCCTCAGATGCCGGAGATTGGAGGAGGCAGACAGAGGATCTTGTTTCCAGGTCTCGTTGAACCTAGAGTTCAAGGTCGCAAAGTTCTGTTTACCTGGTTTTGCGGGGCTTCTCTCGTGCGTGAGGTTCAGCCCAAGTGTCTGGAGAGTGGCCTGGAGCGTGGCGGTGACTGACTGATCTTCTATAAGATCATTGTCGGTGATTTTAATGCCAAGATAGGTCCAAGAAGGTCACCCGAAGAACTCCACATTCCATGGCCTAGAATGGAACTATCAGGTGAGAGACTGTCTAAATTCATCATGTTGACCAAGAGCATCCATGGTAACTCACAGTTCCAGAAGGCCAAATCTAAACACTGGATATGGGAGTCTCCCAGTGGACAGTTCCGCAATCAAATTGACCACATCATATTCAATCGAAGGTTTTGCCTGACCGATGTCGCGGTTGTCCCAAAATTTCAAATGGGATCGGACCACAATCTCCTTTGTGCAAAATTCTACTTCACAGAGCAGGGAGAAAGGTCTGCAAAATTTAAGTCTAAGAAGGCAACTCCCAGAATGACCGCCACCTGGGAGCTCTTTGGCACTATTGCAGCAACGTGGGAAAATGCCGTCCTTGACAACATCGACGAGCAATATGATCGACTGGTTCAGCACCTCCATGTCTGTGCGAAGAATGCCGAGAGCAAGAAAGCCACAAACAGACGCCTTTCTTTGGAAACTTTCGAGCTCATTTATCAACGTGGTTTGCCGTGAACCTCAGGCAACCACAAGCTAACGTCCGAGCTCACAAAGCTGTGCAGAGATGCGATAAAGGAAGACCTCAAAAAGAGAAGAGCAGCAGTGTTGGCCAGTACAGCAGAAGTTGGGAAAAGTACTCACAACGCTTGGCTATCCTTCGCCAACTACAAGCACAAGATGACTGCCCTCCAACGTCCTGATGGATCTATCACATCCTCCAGAAAGGCAATGGAGAGGATTATTCACGACTTCTATTTGGATCTCTTTGACAGCCATGTCCACCTGACCACATACCAAATTCCGCAGGATGGATATGTCATTCCCAACGTCCTCCCTTCTGAAATCCGACACGCCATTTCATTGGTAAAGACACATATAGCACCTGGTCTGGACAAGGTCAGACCCGAACACCTGAGGATTCTGCCGCCAGTACTCATCAATACACTGGCTCGACTCTTCACACGCTACCTGTCTGAATGCAAGGTTCCGTCTCAGTGGAAAACCAGTAGGACTGTTCTGTTGTGCAAGAAGGGAGACATTGATGACATCGGCAACTATCGCCCAATCTGCCTGCTGTCTGTCGTCTACAAGTTGTTCACTCATGTCATCCTGAATAGAATAGGTAGAACATTAGACGAAGGACAACCATGTGAGTAAGCCGGGTTCCGAAGGGGATTCAGCATGATAGACCATATCCACACAGTGACCAAACTCAATGAAGTTTCGCGAGAGTTCAAGATGCCACTCTGTTCGATTCTTTTGAGACTGAAGCGGTCATCAAAGCCCTAGCCAAATAGGGCTTTCAAACTCAGTATATCAAAATCCTCCGCAAGCTGTATTGTGGATTCACCACCAGGATCTCACATTTCTACAAGGAAGTGATCATTGATGTAAAGAGAGGGGTGCAGCAGGATGACACCATTTCACCGAAACTCTTCAGTGCCACCCTTGAGAACATCATGCTATGACTGGAATGGGAAGGAATGGCAGTGAAGATAGACGGTCGGCAATTACACCACCTTCACTTCACTGATGACATCATTCTCATAACACCAAATATTAGCGAAGTGGCACAAATGCTGGCTGACTTCGACCATGAGTGTGGAAATGTCAGACTGCAGTGGAATCTCAACAAGACGATGCTCATGAAAAACAAACTAGTCCCTGAAGCTCCATTTGCTCTCAATGGAATGAACATCTCTGAATGCAGCAGCTATGTGTACCTGGGTCGAGAAATCAACATGAGGAACGACTTGGTGCCAGACCTGCGCAGGAGGAAGAGAGCAGCATGGAATGCCTTCAAGAGTGTCGAAGAAGTGGTTAAGAGAATGAAGAACCTCCGACTCCGGGCACATCTTTTCGATTCCACCATTCTTCCTGCACTAACATATGCTTCAGAGACTGGGCCCTATGCAAACAGGATGAGAACGCTATTAGGGTATCCTAAAGAGGAATCGAAAGATCTATGCCAAGAGTATCACGTCTCACTCAAGTGAGAGAAGGAATCCAGAGTTTTGACCTCTGTCGATGGTCAAGAATCAGGGACGCTCTCTCGTTTGCCAAGGCATCAAAAATCAGATGGGCCGGTCATGTAATGTGACCACTGGACTAGAGCTATTACTGACTGGATTCCATGGGACATCAGAAGACCTCGTGGCTGCCCATCAACTAGATGGTCAGATTTCTTCATCAAATCCCTGAATGAACGACTTGAGGCTCTTCCTGTTCCTGGAGCGAGCAGATATCATTGGGCTGCACTAGCACGTGACAGGGACAAATGGAGATGTTACTGGCGCCCACTCAAGCAAATCGAAGATCAACGGGATGACAAGTGGTACAAGTGATATAGACATAATTCATAGACATACCTGACATGTCGGAGAGAAAATCGGCTCCTCTGTCATATTATTCCGCTCACTGGATGAATCATTCTGGGATCTGCGAATCTTTGAACTCATGATGGCTTGCTGAAACAATAATTTCAAATTCAGGGTTCAAGTTACTGTAGTCTATCCATAGTTATGTATTAACTGTACAGACGATAAAATCTTTCCCATTTTTCTCCTTCAGTTCTCAACACACTCTCTTTGTGGTATTAAGTAGCCAGTAAATATCTTATCCATCAATGAAAATCGTTTCAACAATAAAAAGAAAAAAAGCATGATCTCTCAAGGCCATTAAAAAAAACGGAGCCAAGAGGACTAGTCAATGGTTGGAAGCTTGCCACAAGTGTATGTGGATGGATGACCGTTAGGACAGAGAAGAGACCACTATATCAAAAATAGTTGGAAATGTTCACTGTAGAAAAGAATTTAGTGTTGAAAGTAGGAAATGGATATACATTATAACCTTTCATTATGTGTATTGCAAAATATAATGCCCAAAAGGAATGGGGTGGAGGAGGGAGCGGAGGAGAGAGAAGAGGAGGACAAGAAGGAGAATGTGGAGAAGGAGGAGTAGAAGAAAGAGAAGGAGGAGGAGGAGGAAGTGGCGGACGAGGAGGAGGAGGAGAAGGAGAAGGAGAAGGAGAAGGAGAAGAAGGAGAAGGACAAGGAGAAGGAGAGAAAGAATAAGAAGAAAAGAAAGAATAAGAAGGAAGAGAATGATGAAGAAAGAAGATGATGAAGACAACAACTAAGTAGAAGAAGAAACTGAAGGAAAAAAAGGAATTTTTGAGGAGGAGGAGTCCTTGGAAAAGTAATGGTAGAGGGGAAGGAGGAAAAAAGAAGCATAAGCTGAATCAGAAGAAGAAGCAGAAGAGGAAGAGGAAGAGGGGAAGAAGAAAAGGGAAGAAATGAGAAGAAGAAGAAGAAGAAAGAGGAGGAGGAGAAGGAAGAAAAAAGAGGAAAAGAAGAAGGAAGAAGAGGGAGAAGGGTGAAGGGAGGTGGAGGAGAAGAAGACGAAGAAGGAGAAGGACAAGAAGGAGTAGGAGGAGCAGCAGGAGGAGGAGGAGGAGGAGGCAGAGTCCCTGCCATAGAGGATGGGGGATGTGGCCTCTATGGAAACTGAGGACATCCATCAGTGGTGGGAAGTGTACACTGGTGAAAGGACAGGTGGGACATGATATGACTAATCCAATCATGAACAACTCTGTAACTGTGTATGTCACTGTGATTCAATTAAAAACATAAAATATTTTAAATTAAAAACATTAAAATCTCCCTTTAAAAGAGCACTGTGCCTCTACAGGACTTACTTAACACAAAACTTCACGGCTGACAGTCCTCCTATTATAGAGTTCTTTTTAATTTTGCAAAAAAAAAAAACCCACATCACCTTTTAGTTTTTCTATTGTGCAGAGTAGGTATGTCTGCCTTTGCAACTGGGGAGATCAGAAAGGGGCATGTACAAGACTGATCTGCATGGCAGAGAAGGAGCCCAGACAGACGCAAGAGCCGGAAAGAGTGGACTGTATTTGGAGGTATTCTCATAAATGGACTCTACTGGCACAGAAGCTCCACTCTGGACTCCATTTAAGAAGGAGGTGAGGACCAGAGAGATAGTACAGGGGTAAGGCAGAGCCAAGAACAGCCCCTGAGCACAGCTGGATATGGACCAACCTGTCCCTAACTAGCCCATCACACCCCATCCCTTTCCAAAGAAAAAATAAGAAAGGAAGAGCTGAGATACACAGGATGAAGTAAGTATCCAGAAAGGAATTAAGAAAACAAAACCAATTTAGAATGAGCGCTTAGGGACCCGAGTAATAGTAGAGCAGGTAGGGTGTTTGATTGCACGCAGCCGGCCCGGGTTCGATCCCCAAGCATCCCATACAGTTCCTGGAGCACTGCCAGGAGTGATTCCTGAGTGCAAAGCCAGGAGTAACCCCTTAGCCGGGTGTGAATCCGCCCCCCAAAAAAGAATGAGAACTTTACTGCTGCTTTATTTCTTGTTGGAAGAGGTATGCCACCGTCTCTCACCTCTCTCTCTCTCTCTCTCTCTTTCTCTCTCTCTCTCTCTCTCTCTCTCTGGAAATGAACAATATAAACAAGATCTGCAATAATGATAAGCATCACTAGAATAAAAGATAAGGATGATAACAGCTGTTTTCAGAATCCAGACACCTAAGAGGAAACTCAGTTCATGCAAGCCCCTCAATAAAACTTACTTATGGAGGCTGGAGCTAAACTACAGTGGGTAGGGGGCTTGGCTTGTGCGCCTGACCCGGATTCCATCCCTGAAATCCCATATGATGCCCGGCTAGGAGTGACTCCTGAGTGCAGAGTCAGCAATAATTCCTGACTATCGCTGGGCATGACCGAAAAGCAAAAACTAAAACAAAATAACAACAACAACAACAAATGTATCACTTATAAAGAGCCCTTCAATGAATGCACAGAGAAGAGAAGGTAACTCTCTTACAGTCCTAGAAAAGAGGTATTCATTCAAGAACTGAACCATTCAGAGAGATTACACTATACACTCAGGCTCACGCGGCCCCAGAAAAATATGCTTTTGGTAACTTCTGAACATTTTGAGTAGAAACAGAGAACAGTACCGTGCATGTATCGTAGAACTAATTTTACTTTTGCAAATTCGATATGCCAAAAATAGTAACAACAAGTCTCACAATAGAGACGTTACTGATGCCCGCTCAAGCAAATCGATGAACAATGGGTCAACAGTGCTACAGTGCTAGAGTTTTCCTATGCTATAGTTAGAAAAGGCTAACATTTTATCACTACTTATTACTTTTCATCCCTCAATATAAAGGACTTCTTCCTAATCATAATTGTAATCTGTTCAGACCAAATTGAAGCACCCACTGGTTTTTAGTTACTATGTCCCATAAGTCTTGTAATCTAGGTTTACCCATGCTTTAGAATGGGATTTTTTTTAGACATTTTTATTGAATCACTGTGAGATAGACCCTTACAAAGCTGCTCATGAGTTGACTTCAGTCATATAGTGTTCAACACCCAGTGTACGTTTCTCAACACCAGTGTCCCCAGTTTCCTTCCCACCACCCCCACCCCTCTAACAACCTTTGTCTATGGCAAGCACTTTCTCTCTCTCCCTCCACACACCTCCTCTTCTTTGGGGCATGTGGTTTGCAATATAGATACTGAAAGGTTATCATGCATATCCCTTTACTTCAGTTCTTATTCAGGGTGATCATTTCCAACTGTTATCATCACACTGGTCCCTTCTCTATCTTATCTACCCTGCACCCCACAAACACTTGTGGCAGATTCCAACCATTAGCCTGTCCTCCGCCCATTTCCCGGGCCTTGAATCAGCCTTCTAATTTATATTCTTTCATATACCATAAAGAATGAAGTCATCCTATATGTGTCCCTCTCCTTCTGACTCAACTCACCCAGCAAGCATGGGCTTCTGGAAGAAAGCAAAGAACTCGAGCAATCACAAGGGAGAGGGACAAGAGGCTAAATCAACACCCCAAGAGCTACCCCAGACAACATATCTGGAGCCCAGACAGAACCATGCTGTATTCAGATATGAAAAGTGTCCTCCCTGCCCTCCTGCAGTGTTACTTGAGAGTTGAACAAACCCTTCTGACCTTGCCCTTCTCCAACATAAGGATATAAAGCAACACAGTCCTTCTGGGCCTGTTTCCAGCCCTAGCAAAGGGCTCCTCCCCCTTTAGAATTCCACTCTCTCCCCTCCTCTCTCTGCCCTCCCTCCCTCCCGCCCTCTCCCCTGCCCTCAATCTCCATTCTCTTTCTGCTACATTAATTTTCTCTCCTAATTCTCCTCTACCTCTCCTCCTTTTAGTCCTCTCTCCTACCTCTCTCTCCCTTCCTGTTCTTCCCCTCCATCTTTTCTCTCCTGGCCTCTCAGTCTTGTCTCTTTTCCTCCTTTCCTTTCTGCTCCCTCACTCTCCCAGAACCCTCCTGTCCAGACATCTCTCCTTCTCTCCCTCACACTCTTGCTCTCTCTCCTCCCCCTTCACTTCCTGCTTCTCTGGGCTCCCTCCTCTTCTCCTTCCTTTTTTCTCTCTCCCCCCTTGTTTTCCCTCCCACTTCAAACCATCCCATTCAGCCCTCTCCCTTAACTTGCTCTCTCCTCCTCTCCCTCCTCTCTCCCAGGCCTCTCCCTCTCCCTCCTTCCTACTCCCCACTGTCCTCCCAGGAGCACTGACTGTGCAGAAGCACACCCGCTTATTGAGGGGCTTTGCTTGCATCTACGCTCTCTCCTTCATCATTCCAAGGGAATCCTAGGCACCACATCAGGACTCCCAAACCCTGCCAGGAATGATCCCTGAGCACAGAGTCTGAAGTAAGCCCTAGGCCTTCAGGTGAGGCCCAACACCTCCTCCCCTAACCAATATAAAGGGCAGTGGCAGGAGCTGCACCCCACAGTGACTTACTGGATGGCGAAGCCCGCACAGTGGGTGATGCCTCCAGGCTGAGCTGATGGGGATTGCGAGTGAGCTGAAAGCCAGGATGGCAGAAGAAAAAGAGGAAGTAGGAAGTGGGGAGCCCCCCTTCATTTATTACAGGAAATGACTCAAACCCTCTTTCTCCACCCTGGAACATGAACTTGTTCAAACGAAACCCAGGTATTCTCGAAAAAGGAGATGACTCAGGATGTCTGGGATATGACTGTGAATCTGAAACTTTGGAAGTCACAGCACGAAACCCCAAGCTCCACCGAGGCCCCACAAAAACACACCGCACACTGTTCGGGATGGCGCCCCAGTCTACCTGGCAAGGCCTTTCCAAAACTCAAACTCTTCCAGGTTCAGCCAGAGGGGCGGAACCTGGGCCCTCCCTGCACCCAGCTCTGCCCCCAAAACTTCTTTGGCTCCGATCCTGGGCCGGTCTAAGTCACTCATTCATAGCTCCAAGTTCAATCCCAGAGCAGAAGAAGAACTACTCACGGATCAGAGACACAGCCTGGGAACAGCAGTGCGCGCTTCCAAGTTGGATCTTAGAGCACTTGAACTCCTTAGAGCTCAAAGGAGCCACTTCCTCCGCGGGCACAGCCAAAGCAGCAGCAGCAGGGCTGGACTGAGTCTCTGGGCTCTTCACACTGCGTGGGCGAACTGCGTGGGCTCGTCTGACCAATGGGAGGACAACAACTCCTCCTCCTAGGAAGCTGATTGGCCCGTGTGCCGAGTCCTCAAATTGCAGGGACAGCACCCGCGAGTGGGGAAAAGTCAGCAAGGCTCCGAGGCCATGCGCCCGAGGATGCGGCTTGGGAGGCACTGAGCCCGCTCCCGGGGATGTGACCGGTGAGGCGCTGAGCCCGCGCACGCTTGCAGCAGCCTCGCGCTCTCGGGGCGCGCAGGGTCCGCGGGGTTCGCTGGGCGCGAGCCGTGGGGTCCGCACTGGCCAGAGAGCTTTACAAGTCCCCGCCGCTGCCGGTCAGCAGGGAGGCAGAAGGCTTGGTTTTGCCCCTGGAGGCTGGACTCACACTCAGGTCCTGCACTTGCCCGCCGGACTTCTCTGCTGCTCGCAGGCGACCAAGTGGCCCCAAGCAGCCAGCCGCAGACTCCCTCCTCCTCTCCATCCCCCACCCCGACCCTGGCTCCAGTGGAACTTGGGACCCTCCCCTAGTGGAACTAGGGATGAGTCTCTTGCAGAACAGGTTAACCAAAGGGAAGAGGACAGCACCTCCTCTCCTGGTTGCCAGAATTGTTAGGACAAAGCAAACACTTGGCTTTCTGATGCAAGGCTCTAGAATTCCTCATCTCCAGACCGGTGATCAAGATTGTTAAAAAGGAAAACATCTTCCTCTTTAGCAATCTCAATAGGCACAGGTTCAATATTTTTTTTTGGGGGGGGGGAGAACTTTCATTTTTTAATTTTGCTCGTATATATTTTCTAATTTTTATATTAAACAGTATTCAGAGAATAACAAATATAAAAGCAACCAAGGACTAGTCCTTTAGGAAAATGAAGAATGCTTTTTAATAGTAAGAATAAGCATTTTCTTTCCCCCTTTTATCTTCTTTGTAAGGTAGGGAGATCCTCTGTTATCTCTGTGAGAAATACAAAGCTAAAATACAGTTTTTCTTTTTTCTTTTTTTTTAATTTATTTTTTTATTTTTAATTAGTGAATCACCGTGAGGGTACAGTTACAGATTTATACTTTTTTGTGCTCATGTTTCCCCCACAACAGGTTCAATATTTTAATATATTCCTGAAAAATTGGATAACCGGAGGAGACTATGATTGATAGTGATCAATCTTTTACAACTCCTAGAACCTTGTTCGTGTAAAGATGATGAAACTGGAATAATAAGCCATAATGATAAGCTTTTTCCAGATCTGGCTTAAATAAAACATCAGCTAAGCAGTGATGAGCACTACTTAAATTCCAGTCACTTATTGGAGTTTGGAAAGAATTATCATTCAAAGTTTTTCAAAGTTTTTTTTTTGGGGGGGGGGACAGGGAAAATACGATGATAACTGCAAAAAGATCCAAGTACAAAATAAAATTTAAAGCAATATATTTTAGATGCCAGAGTTGAAAACTTAGCTCTGTATATAAGAATTGGCAGTATACTGCATTGTAATAAATGATTTGAATGTCTTTATTTACATAGGTTAAAATCCAAGAGCAATCAATCACACAAATTGACTTTTGTGGATTTATTTTCTGATCATTCGATTTGCCATTTCTTCAAGTATACTTGGAGCAAACAATATAAATAACTTTGTTCCATATGCCACGGAGGGCAGTCCGTCAGGGAACCTGAGGATATTGGTGGAGGGAAGGGGATTTGGGTGGCAGGACTGGTGTTGGAACACTGTATGCCTGAAACAACTCTATGATGAACATCTTTGTAAATTGTAGAGTCAGCCTTAAGTTTTAATAAATGCTTTTAAGTTTTAAATCATTTTAAGTTTAAAAATAGGACTTAATAATTTAAAAGTATAAAAAATAACACCAAAATACTAAGAGTGGTGGAAAACATACTTGCTGTATCAAATTCGTGTTATTCTTAAATTTTCCTTAAGCAGTACAGGTGGCAGGCATCTGATGTACATAGACAGAGAGCCAGTGTATGATGGGGACCTTGGCATATGCTTGTCTGGAGACAGAATTACTACATAAAAAGCAAGAGGCAGTAGAGAATAGTTGAAATGACCTAGCACCACAGGGCAAGGGGCCCTTCCTATCTACATGGCTGCTTACCTCAATTGAACCCAGGGATGGCTGCATCGAGGCAAATGCCCTACCTTCTTTACTATCTCCCCAGCTTCATACTTTGAGTCACACAACCAAATTCTGAATACTCCAGTAACTTTCTTGTGATCTAGGTAGGTATATATCCAAACAACATCAGGAATGATTTAAGGGGATACTGGAAATACTAGAGCAAAGAAAAAGCATTTGATGAGCTGCACCAGAAATTTCCAGGTGGAAAAAGCCTAATATTAATAAATGTTAGACGGGGCATTTTGTTTTTGATTTGCTTTAAGTTCTTGAGGTTTGATTTATGTTTCTTTCTGGCCATACCCAGTGCTCTTTGAGGGATATTCCTTGGAAATCAAACAGAGCAGAGGGCTGAATGCTTTTTACCAGATATTCTAGTATCTGCCATGCTAAGCAGGATGGAATTTACAGTAGAACAAAAATACCCAATGCCATATCAGAGGTCTCTACATAGCCTGAGTCAGTTTTAAGAGAATAGAAATAATATCTAAATGACTTGACATTAGTAATCAAACCATTGTAAACTGCTTGTATTTTTATAAGCTGTGGTCATTTATAACTCATAACAATCTTTGACCAGTGTTCATTTAATGCCTGAGGGGCATTTCAGGGTGTATGTATGCTTCGATGCCTTGCTTGCCATTCACCAGCACTTCCTTGCTAGTGCATGGCAAGGATTCATGTTTGCTTGAAAAGCTCCAACATACTGCAGTGCATCATATAAGGTGTCCTTGTCGCTGTGTGCATGCACAATTGGTCTGCTCTCCCACAAGAAGAATGAAAATATTTTTTTGTTTTTTTCACATCTTTGGGCCCTTGGGCCTGGTTGTCTGGTTTCTCTTTTGGATCATTTACGGAGTCCTAAGGGTTTGCTCTTTGTTGTCCTAAAAATTAAGGATCACTGTAACACTGTATCACTGTCATCCCATTGATCATCGATTTCTCAAGCGAACCCAGTACCGTCTTCATTCATCCTCGCCCTGAGATTTTATCAGCCTCTCCTTACTCATCCTTCCCAATGTGCCACATTAGAGGCTCTTCAGTGTCAGGGGAATAAGACCCATCATTGTTACTGTATTTGGCATATGAATACGCCCTGGGGAGCTTGCCAGGCTCTTTCCCATGTGGGCAGTAAACTATTGGTAGCTTCTTATATACCTACCTAGATCACCAAAAGGGAGAACTTGGCTATCAGTTGTTGCACAGCCGCATTGCGGTCGCGTGCTTCTGGGAGCTTGGATTTATAGTTTCTGGATGTTGGCCATTGATGGGATTTCACAGCACCAGGGGCAGTTTCTGGGTGTGACTGCCTAGCTACTGGAAAATGGGCAATCTGGGTGGAAGAGGCCCAGTCCCAATCTGAGCAGCCTTGGAGATCTCGGCCCCAGGTCTGGCACACCTGGGTTCCTCTGCCAGTTCCTTCATGTGTGAGGCTCGTTAGAAAAATTTGTCCTAAAAATTAAGGATAAATACGTAAAAATTCTGGATTATTAGTCTTTTCATGAAAGTCCTACAGGAATCGCAGAAACAGTTTCAAGATTATGAATACAATGAAGTCGGAATTTGAGCTGGCATCCAAATGTTAAGTTGTTTTCTGTCCCATCAGTTCAGTTAAGCTCTTACTGCTGCTATCTTGTTATATTTTTCTGAGAAATTTGAGGATAAACAGCTTTTCTAGGCCCACCAAAATCAGACTCTTAAAGTATGATTTCTTTTCTGTTCTCTTTTTTCACTTTTTGCGTTTTGTGCGCCATACCGGAATACGCTCAGGACATACTCTTGGACCTGCACTCATTCCTGGTGGGGCTCCAAACCCAGATCAGTTGTGTTCAGGGCAAATGCCCTACCCCTGTGATATCTCTCTAGCATGTAGAGTATTATATCTAGTATTGTTGACTGTATTAACTACACAGTTTTTACTTTTTTCCAAGCACGGTGATGAAGTCCAGCATATACTTATTCTTAAAATGTCAAACTCAACAGAGGTAAGACCCATAGTTTCTTACCGGGCATGAAATGTTAAAACCAGCGCTAATGAATTAATCATATGAGCAAAATAATAGAGTTATTTCTAATAATAAAAACCTTTTACTCACCATCTATCATATAAAGACTCAAATTAGTTCTCCTATTACATCCATTAATATCCAGAGAAATAGTACAATGAATAAGGCACTTATCTTGCATGCAAGCCACACAGTTCAATCCCTGGCACCGCAGAGGGCCCCCCAGGCCCTGCCAGGAGCGATCCTGAAGCTCAGAGTCATGAGTAAGCCCTAAGCACCAGCAGGGGTGACACCAAAACAAACAAAAGTTGCAAAAGTAACTACTGGTGCCGGGAAAGTATTCAATGACATTTTTTAAAATCTTATGAAATAAAAAGAAACACACATTTTCTTTCTTTTAGACAGAGAAACTGCGGCACAGAAACTTTTTTTGACAGACGCATATTCTATGGCTGCAAATAACTACTGAGTAAAGTGCACATCAGAACTCCTAAGTACTTACTTCAATATCTTTATTAGACCATACAATCTTCTTAAGGCGGGAGGATGAGGTGGGGAGAATTTTTACATCTCTAGTTTCCTTTTTAATATGAAGTTATTTAAAAACCAGGGCAAGGAAGAGAAATTAAATGAGAAGGATAAATCAAATACCAGAAATTCCCACAGAAACTGAGAGCACCTAATCCTTCTGCCTCGGTGGCAATTTGTCCCCAATCACAAACGTCAATCCATGTGTGTCCAAAGAAGTGGGTGCAGGAGGCCAGAGCCATAGTACAGCGGTAGCACATTTGCCTTGAATGTGGTGGACCAGGGTTAGATCCACGGCATCCCATATTCCCCCCCCACCCCCCTCTCGACACTGCCAAAAGTAATTCCTGAGTACAGAGCCAGGAATAATCCTCCTGAGCAATTCGGAGTTTGACCCAAAAAGAAAAAAATAAAAAGAAGTGGGAGCAAATGTGTAAGCCATCACTGGTGAGTAAGGAACTGACAAAGCCAGGATCGTTGTGACAATTAAATGTAGCATCACCACTAAGAAAAGGATGGCTAGAGAAACCAGTTGGGATGGGAGATGCGTGCTGAAAGTAGATAATGTTCCAAACATGATGACCTCTCAGTGTCTATGTTGCAAGCTATAATGCCCAAAAGTAGAGAGAGAGTATGGGGAATATTGTCTGCCTTAGAGGCAGAGGGAGGGTGGGAAAGGGGGGGTAGACCTGGGATATTGGTGATGGGGAATGTGCACTGGTGGAGGGATGGGTGTTTGATCATTGTAAGATTGTAACCCAAACATGAAAGCTTGTAACTATCTCACAGTGATTCAATAAAACTTTTTAAATTAAAAAAGTAAAATACAATACAAAAATAAATGTAGGGGAAGGTGGGCGGCACTGGCCCTGCCTGCCTCCGAGATGAGGTCCCGGGGGCTGCACGCGTTCGGACCCTCCGCAGCTGCACGAGCATGACTCCAGAGGCCAGCCAAACTACTTTTGGTATGGGCAGCTCCTTGCAGAATGTCTCCAGACTGAGAACTAAGCCACGGCCCCAAAGTGTAATTGCTAAGTGCAGACCCAGGAATAACCCCTGAGCATTGCTGGGTGTGACACAAAAAGCCATGCCCTCCGCGTCCCGGAAAAAGAATCAGAGATTACCCTGGCAGAGTCAGGAACTTGACTGCTGCTTTAGTTGTTGTTAGAAGAGGTTTTCCATCTCTACCTCTCCTCTGAGGTCTCTCTCTTCAAAGAATATGAACAATAGAAATGAGATCTGCAATAATGAAAACATCACTAGAATAAAAGGCCAGGACAGTAGCAGCTGCCTTCAGGATTTCAACATCTAAGGAATCTCAGTCCATGAGAGCACCCTACAAAGCTTCACTTCAGTGGCTGGAGCTATATTATAGTGGGTAGGGGGCTTGGCTTGTGCCCCTAACCCAGATTCCAGCCCCCGCATCCTATATGATGCCCCACGTACTGCTAGGAGTGACTCCTGAGTGTTGAGCCAGGAAAAACCCCTGAGCATCGCTAGGCTCGGGGGTTAAAAAGTAAAACAAAGCGAAAAACTTCACTTATGAAGAGCCCTTCAATGAATACACGGAGAACAGAAGGTATCTCAAAAAAAGCTTACAGTCCTGAGAGAGAGGGATTAATAATCTCCCCTTACTGGGGCTGGAGCAATAGCACAGCGGGTAGGGCCTTTGCCTTGCACGTGGAGGACCCGGGTTATAATCCCAGCATCCCATATGGTGCACTGAGCACCACCAGGAGTAATTCCTGAGTGCATGTGCCAGAAGTAACCCCTGTGAATCGCTAGGTGTGAACCAAAAAAAAAAAAAATCTCCTCTTACTATTCAAGAACTGAAACATTCAGAGACATTACGCTGAGGCTCACGTGGCCCCAGAAAAATATGCTTTGGGTAACTTCTGATTATGAACATTATGAAAGTCATGTAGCTATCAGAGTTAATTTTTCTCTTGGAAATTTACATCTTTTAGTTTTTCATACTATGGTTTGAAAAGCCCTAACGTTGTATCCCTAGTTATTTCTTTTCATTTTTTTCAACTGTTTATTATTTTTAATTGAATCACCATGAAAAAAGTTACCAAGCTTTCAGGTTTAAGTCTCAGTCATACAATGATCAAATCCCCATCCCTTCACAGTGCACATGTTCCACTACCAAGAACCTCAGTAAACCTCCCAACCCACCCCCCACAACATGTGAGGCTCATGATCTTCACATTACTCTCTATATGCTCTGATTACATTCAACATTTCAACAGAAAACTCACTATTATTATTAGGAATTTTCCCCCAACAATCAAACCTGCTGAAAAGGCATCATTTGAGAATTTGTTTTACATTGCTGAGAATGACCAGTGTATGAGGTCGCGCTATCGCGACAGCGGCCCTGCGGGTTTGGATTTGTGGTATTTTAGTAATTTAAGTCCAGATAAATTTCTGCCAGAAGTTGCGTCACCACAAGCTCGTACCTCCAGTTAGTGGTCTCTAAAAGATGGTGGTCGTGGGGCTGGAGAGATAGCACAGCCGGTAGGGCGTTTGCCTTGCACGCGGCTGACCCGGGTTCAAATCCCAGCATCCCATATGGTCCCCTGAGCATGGCCAGAGGTAATTCCTGAGTGCAGAGCCAGGAGTAACCCCTGTGCAGCGCCAGATGTGACCCAAAAAGAAAAAAAAAAAAAGATGGTGGTCGCCACGCGGCCACCACCGCCGCCACCTTAGAAAGGAGAACCCGGGAGACAGAAATCTTTCCCCTCCCAGGGCGGTATGGGGTCGCAGCTCAGTTCAGTCTAGAGGCACTTCTGTAAGAAGCGGCTGGGTGCCCAGATTAGTTAGTAGGCCTCCAGGATCATGGTCTTTTATGAGCAGAGGAGCCGTTTGTGTGCGGCCACTCCGTGTCTCGGGTGATCAGAGAGCGCCAGTAACGCCCGCCCCCATGCCCAGATCTCCCGAGCACCAGTCACTGCAAGCTCATAACTCGAGTTACTGGGCTCTATAAAATGGCGGTCGCCACATGGCCACCACTGCTGCTGCTGCCGCCACCGTGGAAAGGAAAAGCTGAGAGAGAAAAACCTTTCCCCTCCCGGAGTGGCATGGGGTCGCAGCTCAGTTCACAGTCTAGAGGTAAGAAGCCGCTGGGTGCTGAAATTAGTTAATAGGCCTCCGGGATCATGGTCTTTTAGGAGCAGAGGAGCCTTTCGTGTGCGGCTGCTCCGGGTCTCCTCGTTATTTCTTTTCATCTGTAAATATGAAGGACTTCTACTTTACCATCATTTTAACCAATTCAGACCAAGCTGATGCACCAGTGTTTAGTTATTATGACTCATAAGTCTTTTATTCTAGATAAAGTATGGGCTTCTTTTTTGTTGTTGTTGTTAAAAAGATGTTTTATTATAAAATGATGCTTTAAATAAAAACAATTATTTTTTTTTATAATGAGTCACCGTGAGGGTGTAGTTACAGAGTTTTGTGCCTGTGTTACAGATATACAATACTCGAGTACCCATCCCTCCACCAGTGCCCATTCTCCTCCACCGATGACCCTAGGGTCCCTCCCCCATCATGCTGTCTCCCCCACACCCCTTGACAGGAAATTCCTTATTGTCCTCTCTCTCCTTTTGGGTGTTATGGTTTGCAATGGAGATACTGGGTGGCTATTGTGTTCAATCTATAGACTGCTTTCAACCCACCCCTCCCATCCTGAGTGGATCCTCCACTACACTTTAGTTGGTGTTCCCTTCTCTATATGAGCTGCCCTCTCCCCCAGCATGTGAGGTCAGCTTCTAAGCCATGGAGTAGGCCTCCTGATACCTATTGCTACTATTCTTTGGTGTTAGTCTCCCATTCTGTTGTTCTATATTCCGCAAATGAGTGCAATTTTTCTATGTCTGTCTCTTTCTTTCTGACTCATTTCACTTAGCACGATACTTTCCATGTTGATCCACTTATATGCAAAGTTCATGGCTTCATCCTTTCTGACAGCTGCATAGTATTCCATTGTGTAGATGTACCAAACTTTTTTTAACCAGTCATCTGTTCTCGGGCATTCGGGTTTTTTTCCAGATTCTGGCTATTGTAAACAGTGCTGCGAAGAACTGATGCAGATGTCATTTCAACTGTACTTTTTTGCCTCTCCGGGATATATTCCCAGAAGTGGTATGTATTTCTGGGTCAAATGGGAGCTCAATTTCCAATTTTTTGAGGAGCGACCATATTGTTTTCCAGAAGGGTTGAACCAGTCGGCGTTCCCACCAGCAGTGTAGGAGGGTCCCTTTCTCCTCACATCCACACCAACTGTGGTTGCTTCTATTCTTTTGGATGTGTGCCAGTCTCTGTGGTATGAGGTGGTATCTCATAGCTGTTTTGATCTGCATCTCCCTGATGATTAGTGATGATGAGCATTTTTTATGTGCCTTTTGGCCATTCGTATTTCTTCCTTGAGAAAGTTTCTTTTCATTTCTTTGCCCCATTTTCTGATGGGGTTAGATGTTTTCTTCTTGTAGAGTTCAACCAGTGCCTTATATACCCTTGATATCAACTCCTTATCAGATGGGTATTGGGTAAATTTCCTTTCCCATTCTATAGATTGCCTTGGGACCCTCTCAGAAAAGACCCTCCAGTGGAACTTGGAACCCTCTCCTAAGCAAACTAGGGGCTGAGGTTCTTTTAGAACGGGTTAATCCAATGGGAAAGGACAGCACCTGTTCTCCTGGTTGCCAGAATTTTTCCTAGTTAGGAACAAGCAAACACTTGGCTTTCTGATACAAGATTCTAGAATTCATCATCTCCAAACTGGTGATCAAGATTCTTAAAGAGGAAAACATCTTCCTCCTTAGCAATATGAATAGGAACAGATTCTATACGTTAATATATTCTTGAAAAGCTGGGTAATCGGAGGAGACTATGATTGGTAGTGATCAATCTTTTGCAACTCCTAGAACTTTGCTCGAGTAAAGGCGATGAGGTTGGAATAATAACTGAAAGCTATTTCCAGATTTTGCTTAAAGGAAAATATGCACAAAGCAGTGATGACCACAGCTTAAATTCCAGTTGCTTATTGGGGTTTGGAAACAATGATCATTAAAAGTTTTAAATTTTTATTTTAATTTTATAAAGTTGTTCTCAAGAGTTCATTACAAAATGTTCAAACACCAATTCACTTCGTTGTACCTTCCCACCACCAGAAGACGAAAGTGTGTTCAAATTGTTTTATTTCATCCTGGAGCTTTCCAAGCCCTTATGTAAGAGATTACAAGCATGTATATTGAAACCAAACAAATGTGTGCTACTTTTGGAACATCAGTGGGTTAGAGTGTAAGGAGACGTGTGGCCACATTTGTGGCCGTTCACTCCAGGATGTTCCGTGTTGTTCTCTTCTGGGAGCTTTGCTTCATAGTCATTGAGTCTTGTGCCTTGATGAGTTAACATGGTGCCAGGGACAGTTTGAGGGTGTGACCACCAAGCGACTGGAAAACCGGGGAGCTGTGGGGAGGAGGCCCTGTCCCAATCAGAACAAACTTGGAGATTTCAGTCACAGGTCCCGCGTACTTAGTATTTTCTTCAGGTATCCCTGTAGGTGAGGCTCGTCCGAGCTTGTGGAAAGCAGCCTTGAACATGGCTGCGGTTATTTCTGAAGGTTTTCAGCTGCCGGGGTGTTTCTTAGGGTGAGTAGGGAAACTCAACCTGCCCGCTTCCGAGGCGCCCTGTTGAAGACAGCCTGGCGTGGTGTCAAGATGATCTGTCTCATTAAAAGTTTTTTAAAACCTTTTTTTTTTTTACAAGGAAAGATACTGTAAAAAGATCCAAGTACAAAATAAAATTTAGTGCAATATATTTTAGATGTAAGGGTTGAAATCTTAGTTTTGTATATAAGAATTGGCAGCATACTACATTGTAGTAAATCACTAACGTTTCATGAGTTACGTAGGTTAAAATTCCATAACAATCACTTACAAGTTGACTTTTGTGGATTTATTTTTCTAATAATTCCATTTGTCATGCTTCAAGCATAGTTGGAAGGAGCAACATAAAATACATTTGTTATGTATGCGAAGAGGGCGGTCTGTCAGGGAACTTGAGGACATTGTTGGAGAGAAGGGGACTTTGGTGGCAGGACAGGTATTGGAACACTGTATGCCTGAAAGAACTCCATTATGAGCAATTTCGTAAATCATGGTGTCTTCATTTTTAAAATGTGTTTTAAGTTTTACAATGTTTTTCAAAATATTTTTTCTTGCTTATTAGGGCACATTCGGTGCTGCACAGGGGTTATTCCTGGCTCTGCACTCAGGAATTACTCCTGGCAGTGCTCAGGGGACCATATGTGATGCTGGGAATTGAGCCTGTATGGGCCACATGCAAGGCAAACACCCTACCCTCTGTGCTATCGCTTCAGCCCCCTTTTCAAAACATTTTTAAGTGTAAAAATTGTACTTATCAATTAGAAATTTTAATTAAGGTGATTGGAGGCAGCCATAAAAGCCTCCATCCCTTTAGGAGAGCCTTGCAAGCTACTGAGGCCGAGTGAAAGGCAAACGCCCTACTCCTGTGCTATCGCTCCAGCCCATCCAAATACAATGAAGAAGAAATTGAGAAGTTCGGCATGGAACTGGAAAGGTTCTATAAAAAAGACCACACCTTCTACAAGATCATTGTTGGAGATTTTAATAACAACATAGGACTGAGAAAGTCACCCAAAGTACTCCACTTTGGGACCCATGGCCTAGATTGGAATGATCGGGGTGAGAGACTGTCTGAGTTCATCATGTCAACTAAGACCATCCATGGTAACTCACAGTTCCAGAAGGCCAAATCAAAATGCTGGACATTGGAGTCTCCCGGTGGACAGTTGCACAAAGAAATTAACCACACTGCATTCAATCGAAGGTTTTGCCTTACCTATGTCACTGTTGTCCCAAAATTCCAAATGAGATCGGACCACCGTCTCCTTCATGCAAAATTCTACTTCACAGAGTGAGAAGAAAGGTCTGCAAAGTTTAAGTTTAAGAAAAGAACTCCCAGAATGACAACCAACTAGGAGCTCTTTGGCACTATTGCAGCAAAGTAGGAAGATTCCACATGACTTTTTTAAAATTCAGACTTAAATTTTATTTTATCATCATCATCATCATCATCATCATCATCATCATCATCATTATTACTCTTATTAACCCCGTGACATTTTTAAAGCTTTCATGTTTGAATTTCAGTCCTACAATGATTATTCACCAAACCCTCCACCATTGCACATCTCCCACCACCAACGTCTGCATTATCCCCATCCCACCCCTCCCACTGCCTCTATGGCAGACAATCTCTACCATACTCTCTTTTTTGTCGTTCGTTATGAATAGCATAAGATGTTGTGTCTGTGCTCACCTAAATTACTAAAACTTTAGATGATCAGGCTCTAGAGAAAATGCTACAGCGAGATGATCAGTTCAGAGATTCTTTTCTGTATCCCTGGATAATGGCCATTAAGGGGTTTAAGTAGCAGCCAGAGGCAGTTTGTGGGCGTGACCTCCAGGCTCCATAGAGATGAGGACATTAAAAGGACTGGTGTTGGTGCCCAAACAGATCGTGAGAATGAATTCTTGGACACTGTCCTGCAAGCAGGAAGCAAAACCAGGACCCCACTTTGAACTATGTGGGTGAGCTGAAGCTTGTGAGTGAAATTGATTTGGAAAAGGCCAAACCGATCCTCTGTGCCAGCATGTTCTGACAGTAGAAAAGAGCAGTCCTCCTGTTCTCACATATCTCAGACCTAGCTAAACCTGTAGCTGTGAAATTCCGCTCCTCCTGTTTATCACAGACCCCAGGTGTGAGGAAGTCGTGACTTATGGAGCCTAAATCGACCATGTTTTCCTCCAGGGAATTTGTTACTGACCATGTTTTCGTTCAGGGAGTTTGTAACTGTTTGCATCATTAACAAGGATAAACAATGTATACTTTAATACATGCTCATCCTATACCTCTGTTTCCTTGTTTTGATACTTTCTGCTCTATTGAATTTCTAGGACGAATTTATAATAAGAGATCAAATAAAAGGAAGCAGAGGAAGAAGCTCTGGGCCACAGACCCTGAGCGAACCTTGGCCCTCCATGCTTCCATATTCCTCTCGCGTGTCTTGTCTCTGAGCTCAGACCGCCCAATCAAACGTTGGTACAACAGACCTGCACGTTCCCTATCCCTTGAGGCCTGGAATTTGCCATCACTGAACCCGCATACTGGCGCTTCTCATTAGGTTCTAGAAGTTGATGGTTGTCGGGGTTCTTGGGTGGCAGGTGAAGGGAGGACGCCTGAGCCCATCTGAGGCACCCTGGTGAAGTCGGCCTCGATTAAAGTTTGGAGGCATCTCTGCAGCGAGCTCCTTGGTTCGGTGATTCTTTTGTATGTCTCTCTATCATGGCCCTTGTTTTCATCTGTTCCAGAGAAATAAACTATTGGCTTCTGCCCTACAAGGTGTGCCCGCTTGCTTGCAGCACGCTGTGCTGCCGGCCCTAACTGCAGCTTTTGAACTCTTTCAGCATTTATGGGTCTCTGAAATAAGGCCCATATATTAACTAGTAGAGCTGATCCAGGTGGTTGTGGGTGTGGCTCCCACATGCCAAACTTTAGGCCATTTAATTTCTTGGTAAACCTGGACCCAAGTTGTTGGGATCTGGCCAAAGCCACAACGGAATTTTGAAATATTAGGAAGTCTGCGGTACCATCATGCTTTTGACAAAAATATTAAGAATGGTGGGAAACATACTAGTTGTTTCAAATTGGTGTTATTCTTAAACTTTCCTTAAGCAATACAGGTGGCAAGCATCTGGATGTACATAGAGAACCAATTTATGCACGGGGGCCTTGGCAGTTCCATGTCTGGAGACAGAATTACTGTATAAAAAGCAAGAGGCAGTAGAGAATGGTTAAAATGACCTGGCACCACAATGGCGAGGGAACCTTCCAATCATCCTCCCGCTTACATCAATTGAACCGAGTCATGGCTGCATCAAGGAAAATACTCTACCCTGTTTACTATCACTCCAGCTTTTTTTTTTAATTTTTTTTAAATTTTTTATTGTGGAAAGTTACAAAGTTACAAAGTTTTCAGGTTTAAATCTCAGTTATACAATGCTCGAATACCCATCCCTTCACCAGTGCTCATATTCCACCACCAAGAATCCCAGTATAGCTCCACCCCGCCCCCTCACACCCCAAACCCCCCCATGCCCCTAGCCCCCCCACCCTAAGCCCCCCCCGCCTGTGTAACTAATAAATTTCACTTTACTTTCACTTTGATTGCATACAATATTTCAACAAAACTCACTATTATTGTTTGGAGAGTCTCTCCCCTAAAGTCAGACCTGCTGAAAAGGAAGCATTAGATAATTTGTTTTCCATTGCTGAGGATGAAGAAGTATGAGGTCGAGTGACCACACTTAGCGGCCTCTCAGTTTTTATCACCTCAGCTTTATACTTTGAGTCACACAACCAACATTCTGAAGGACACAGAACTTTCTTGTGATCTAGGTAGGTATATATCCAAACAACATCAGTAATGATTTAACGGGGTACTAGAAATACTAGAGAAAAGAAAATACACTTAATGAGCTGCGCCAGAAGTTTCCAGGTGGAAAAAAAACTATGATTAATAAATAGTTGAGCGTTTTGTTTTGCTTTGCTCGAAGTTCTTGAGGTTTGATTTTTGTTTCTTTCTGGCCATACCCAGTGGACTTTGAGGGCTATATCTGGAGAATCATGCTGGGCAGAGGGCTTAATTTTTTTTGCCAGATACTCTACTTTCTGCCATGCTAAGTAGAATGGAGTATTAAAGTAGAACAAAAATACCCAATGACACATCAGAGGGTTTGTATGTAGCCTGACTCAGTTTTTTTTTAATTTTTTATTAGTTTATTTTTAATTAGAGAGTCATCATGAGGGTACAGTTACAGATCCATACATCTTTGTGCTCATGTTTCCCCCATACAAAGTTCGATAGCCCATCCCTTCACCAGTGCCCATTCTCCACCACCAGTAAACCCAACATCCCTCCCCCCCTCCCCAGTCCCGTCTCCCCCCACCCCACCCTGCCACTATGGCAGGGAATTCCCTTTTGTTCTCTCTCTCTGATTAGGTGTTGTGGTTTGCAATAAAGGTGTTGAGTGGCCATTGTGTTCAGTCTCTAGTCTGTATTCGGCCCGCATCACCCTTCCCCCACATGACCTCCAACCACATTTTACTTGGTGGTCCCTTCCCTGAGTTACCCAGAATGAGAGACCAGCCTCCAAGCCATGGAGACAATCTCCTGGTACTTATTTCTACTATTCTTGGACGTTAGTCTTATAGTCTATTATTCTATATTCCACAGATGAGTGCAATCTTTCTATGTCTGTCTCTCTCTTTCTGACTCATTTCACTTAGCATGATACTTTCCATGTTGATCCACTTATATGCAAATGTCATGACCTCATTTTTTCTGACAGCTGCATAGTATTCCATTGTATAGATGTACCAGAGTTTCTTCAACCAGTCATCTGTTCTAGGGCACTTGGGTTTTTTCCAGATTCTGGCTATTGTAAACAGTGCTGCGGTGAACATATAAGTGCATATGTCACTTCGGCTATACTTTTTGGCTTTTCTGGGATATATTCCCGGCAGTGGTATTGCTGGGTCAAATGGGAGCTCAACCTCTAGTTTTTTGAGAATCGTCCATACTGTTTTCCAAAAGGGCTGAACTAGCCGGCATTCCCACCAGCAGTGTAGAAGGGTCCCTTTCTCCCCACATCCTCTCCAACAGCGGTTGCTTTTGTTCTTTTGGATGTGTGCTAGGCCTGACTCAGTTTTAAGAGAATAGAAATAATATCTTGATGACTTGACATTAGTAATCAAACCATTGTAAACTGCTTGTGTTTTTCTATGCTATGGTAATTTATAATTCATAACAACCTTGGACTACTGTTCATTTCTAATTTATGTTAGTGTTTATTTCTAATTTCTATTATGTCAGTAATAGAGATCACCATGTATATACTAGTCCTTAGATCTTAGAAGACAATCCTAATATTCAGTGATCTGTACCAAAATATCCTGAAAACGTCAGGGGTTTACACGTGTTCTAATCACACGTGTAATCCTTGATGTAAGATGAATCTCAAAACCTTGCCAGCATGATCAGCCCAAACACCCAGATATGGTGTTTGTGCTGTTTCATGGCTTTTTACATTCTTTTGAGGCTTCCAGCGAGAGTACTGCAAGAGATTCTGTTCCTGGTGTCTGAGACATAGTACAACAGGTAGGGTTCTTGTCTTGTTTGTGAATTATATAGGTTCAACCTATCTATATGCTAGAAGGTTTCCCCAGTCCCTGAGGCACAGCCAGAAGTAAGCCTTGCCAGGTATGTGCCACCCACGCCCCCAAACAAACAAGAAAAAATTCCATTACCTTTTTGTTCTTTATTTTAAAAGACTTGGAGATTTTCATACAATTAAAGAAATAAGGCAAAACTGTCATCTATTCGTTTTTTACAAAACTTACTCTAAAATATCCTATTATAAACAGCTTATAAAGATTTAGAAACAGACTTCAATATCACTATCAAATTTAGCAGTTTCATACTTTGGATAAAATGGACACTTATGGAAATTTTAACATGCCGATTCTCAAATTCCAAGTTTTATTTCATCAAGTTCTAACATGTTATGTACTGAGGATCAAGGTAATGTATTTTAAAACCATGTTGAAACTTTTAAGGATTATTTGTGGGACTTCTGGAATTATCCCTAAGTTCAAGAAAGACAATCATTGTCTTTCCATACCCAATCCAATGGTGTACAATGGTTGTTCCCAGTGGTGTTCAGGGAACCACGTAGTACCAGAGACTGAACCAGCGGCTGTGACATGCAAGAGAGGTGTTGTAGCCCTTTGAGATCTCTCCCTAGCACAAGCAAGAAAATGTTGTTCTCAAGTTCAAGATCTATGTACCTGTGGCCTTAGAGTTTTTTTAAGGTAACCAGGAGCCAGCTTTGTGGTATGCTCTCCATCTGGATGACAAATAATACATATCAAGTCACCTTATAATTCAGGAGTAGGTCTCTCATAGGGTCCAGAAAGAATGTGGACACTCTCTCCTGTATACAGTTTCAGAACAGCATAATCAACTTCCCACAGCTACCTTAAACGAAGGGTCAAGAAAGAAGCAATTCTCTTCCTTCTCTGTGGCCTCCTTCTAACCAAATGACACCTTTACACACTCTATGCCTGCCTACTCAGTTTGATCACTTCCTTCTCCCACAATATCAACTTGATCCCTGGTGGTGTCACAGGATTAGCTCCAATAGCCCCCAAACACCAAACTCTCAGGCTCACACCATGGTGAGCACCACTAGGCAAAGTAGGCTGTGACATTCTCTCTCTGGCAGGATAAGAAGGTAATTCTAACTATGCAATCAGAATTCTTTCACTTTGCAAAATCTATCCAAAGTATTCTCCGTGAGTGCCAGTCAGATACTTGACTATCACGTGGGTACCAGAAGCTCCTCTCACAACTTGTGCAACCATCATTTCTTTTCTAGAAGACAAGCTTATTTGATGGTTTTACTGCCATTCCCCCCCCCCCCGATGAATTGCAAGGAATTTCCCTTAAAGTTGGTAAGGAAACTGAATTCTCACTATCTTCAATACTCAACACTCGGCATTTCCTCATCTGGAAGATCAGTCATTTCTTCAAAACAGGTTGGGAAGTTCTGCTTGATATGACTAAGGATAGCGTACATAGAAGGGCCAAACCCAAAGGGTTTAGCATTTCCTTCTTGGGAGTCAAGATTTGGACCGGCATGCATGCCCACCAGCAAACCCTCTGAATTAAACAGAGGGGAGCCAGAAGCCTCAAAGTAAAAAGAGGTGTGATAGGTAATCACATCATTATTTTCACTTACCTGGACATCTGAAAGTTCTGCTTGCCTAGCCAGAAATTCCTGTTCCTGCTGACTCTGATGGATCACAAAACATTTCTCCATTTTCTTTCTCTGTCCATTTGGATGACCGATAAGATGTATCACATCACTAACTGCCACAGGAGTAAGGATCTTAGTAACTCCATAAAAACTGGGGCTTCCTCTCTTCTATTCAATTTCAGAACAGCATAATCAAGACTTCTATCAGCTACCTCAAACCAAGGGTCAAGAGAAAAGGAGTTCTTTTCCTTCTCGATGTTCTCTTCATAACCAAATGATACCTGTACACACTTACTAATTATGCCTGCCCACAGGGCTTGATCTACTCCCTGTCCAACAATCTCTTCTACCACGTGCCAACAAGTGAAAATGAACTGCTTGTTAAAAACAAAGCAGGTGGCACTGCCCTTCCTTTCCATGTTCTCCCATGAGAGGTAACCGACCGTTTCGCTGTGATTATAAAGAAGCTTGGTTAATTTAACCGGTATACCAATCTCAAATTCAATCTCAAAGAACCGGCCCTCCAGGTCATCCACGAGCTGGGAACTCTCTAAAACGAAGCTCTGGTTTTCCACGAGTTTCCAAACACTATTCTCCAGACAGGGCAGAAACCTGCCATCCCGACATAAAGCCTTCTTAATGGTTTCTCCTTTGAAACCACTGACACAGAGTTTGTCCCCTTGTGTGTATAACTGATGACACTGAACAATGTCTGCTCTGTTCTTCCCAGTTACATCCATATAAAATTTGACACAGTTGTTTTTTAATTTCGGTGACTGGCCAACTAATGGGTTGTTCACTTTCTGCTCACTCTGACTTTCGACAGAGTCAATTTTCTTACCACTGAGTTCAGAAAAATGACTCAGGTGGATTTTAAGATTTTTATAAATTTCAGTGCCCTCTATGCCAAGCATCAGCGCTCCCTTGCCACTCTGCGTGTCAATTTTATCTTGGAGAACTTTAACAGGCTGGGTTACTTGACTAAAGGGTTTCTTCTTGTTGAGGTTAGGCAAAATTGGGCTGCTTTCTCCCTCACGATAGAGATCTATTTTTATCACATCTTTGGGCCGTTGGATCTGGGTACCAGGTTTATCTTTTGGATCATTTCCACAGTCCTTCTTCGTTTGCTCTTTCTTGGCCTAAAAATTAAGGTGAAAAATGTAAAAAGTCTGAGGGTTATGTTAGTGTTTTCCCAAAATCTCTATAGGAATCTCAGAACCAATCTCAAGGTTGTGAACGCAATGAAGTCTGATTTCGAACTGGGATCCAAATAGTAAGCTGTTTTCTATCCCATCAGAACAATTAAGCTCTTAATGGTGCTATCTTGTTACATTTTCTGAGAAATATGAGGATGAACAATATTTCCAGGCCAACCAAAATCAGATTCTTGAAGTATTTTTTTCTTTCCTATGGTCCTGTTTTTCGATTGGGGGGAAGGGGACATACCAGGATATGCTCAGGACTTATTATAACTCCTGGCTCTGCATTAGAGCCCCTTGTCAGGCTCCAGTGACCCTGTGGGAAGCCTGGGATCAAATCCCAGTCAGCCGTGTGCAAGGCCAATGCCCTACCCACTGTGCTAGTTCTCCAGCACCTAAACTATTTCTAACATTGTTGACTGTATTGGTTAGATATACAGTTTTTACATTTTCCACATATGATGATGAACTGCAGTGAACACTTGTTCTTAAGGTGTCAAAGTCAGCAGGAATAGTTCTCATGGTTTCTTACCAGGCATGAAATGCTAAAAACAACAGAACTTAACTAATCGTTTATTAATTAGTCATTTATTAGCTGGCTAATCATGTAGCACAGCAGCACAGTCATCCTGTTGTTCATCGATTTGCTCATGCGGGCACCAGTAATGTCTCACAACATAGTTGTGAGACTTCTTGTGACTGTTTTTGGCATATCGAATATGCCAAGGGTAGCTGCCAGCCTCTGCCGTAGCAGGCGAGATACTCTCGGTAGCTTGCCGGGCTCTCCGAGGGGGGCGGAGGAATCGAACCCGGGTCGGCCTACACAAATGCCCTACCCACTGTGCCATCGCTCGTATTTGTTTTTATATCACTAATTTTTAAGCTTTCTTTAAAAATAATTTTTAAATTGCATTTTAGATAGCATGGTTACTGCAGTATAACTGTCATGGTTGTCATACAAAACGATTATTCCTTCACCAGAGCAAAGTACCCGATATGCTCCATCACCATCCTTAAGGGATTTCAAATCTCTCTCTTTCCCCACCAGCAGACTGCTTAATAATTTCAGTTTTGTGCTCAAAAGAAAACAGGTATTATCATCATTTAATAATGTACTCTTCTTTCCCATGTTTTGTATCTCTATTTAACACAGATGAGTGAGTAGTATTTTAAATAGGAAAAGAGTTTGATGGCTAGAGTAGATAACAGAATAAGTTCAGACAAACACCAGCTTAAGTCCAAATCTTTATGCTACTTTTGCTTTTAGCAACAACTTACTTCTCTCCTCATAAACAAACTGAGGGTAAAAAATCTACTGCTTGTCCAATAAGGTTATGTTTAAGATTCAATAATGTAATTGTTGTATAAAGTACTCTCTAAGTACAGGGTATTCTTGTGATCAAATAGATAAGCCATATTTGAGGTGAGATATGGTATGAAGCTACAAAAATATCACTAATTTTGTCTTTATTCCATGGTTGACTAAAGAAATTTATATTTGACCATTTGTTGTTGTTCAGAAAACGTTGCAATCATTTTTATTAAAGGTGATTTTGATAAAGAGATGATTTGTATTAGAACTCCCTTCCCCACTGTCACTCCACTCAAATAGAAAGAATAAAATGGATGAGAAAGACTTCACCTTAAATTCTCATCATAAGGCAATTTTTTGGTAGTAGTGACTATGAAACCCAATGTCAGAGATAGTTGAGTCTAAAACTGATACACTCCATACAATGCAGCTATTAAAAAGACAAAATCATGCCCTTTGCTACTACATGATGGAACTGAGGCCATCATGCTGGTGAAGTCAATGGGAAGGAGAGAGACTGTCACAGAATGATCCCTCCCCTGTGTGGTACACAAATATACTTAGAAAGGAGCAACAAATGGCCAAAGGCAACAGAACTGAAAAGTTGGTCTACAGAACTGGGGGAGATGAGATGGTTACAAGGGACACTGGTGGAGGGAAGAGGGCACTTTAGGGATGAGAATGGTGTTGGAATTAACTTACACATGAAATTATCATTAGCAGCACTGCAAATTACCGCAATAAGAATGTGGGTAAAAACAAAGTAAGTATATTTCATAGACATGCTTTATAAACATACCCATTTTGAAGGGGGAGACGGCTCCTCTGTGATATTCCTTCTCTCATTCAATGCCTTTCTCTTATTGTGTATCGTAAAAGCCATGATGACGTTAAGATTAACAGGAAGCTCAACTGAAACACTAATTTCGAATTCAAAATTTAAGTTACTGTAGTCTCCCCAATGCTATCTATTAATTACACAGATGATAAGACCTTTCCTATTTTTTCTCCTCCAATTGTCAACTCACTCTCCTGTGAGGTGTCAACTTAGCCAGCAAACAGTTTAGCCACCAAAAAAAAAAAAATCACCTCAACCATAAAAAGCTACCTCTGATTTAAAAAAAGAAAAGGAAAAACAGCATGAAATTAATACCTCAAAGCCAGAGAAAATATTGGTCAAGAGGATTGGTCAATGGTTGGAATCTACCACAAGTGTGTGTGCAGGGGGAGAAGGGTAGTTAGGGTACAGAAGGGACCACTATGATAAAAAGAGTTGGAAATGATCACCGTGGACAAGAGCTGAGTGTTCAGTGTAGGTGAAAGAATATACATGACAAGCTTTCAGTATCAGTATTGCAAACCATAATGTACAAAAGGGCACAGAATGTGTTTGTGTGTGTGTGTGAGAGAGAGAGAGAGAGAGAGAGAGAGAGAGAGAGATGAGAGAGAGAAATGGAGAAAGGGAGAGGGTGGGAGAGAGACAAGAAAAGTCCCTGCTTAGAGGCTGGGGGGAGGGGTGCCTCGGCGTGGCAAGAGGGAAACTAGGGACTTCTGTGCTGGGAAATGTACACTGGTGAAGGGATGGGGGTTGGAACATGATATGAACTCAAATCCAATCCTGAACAACTCTGTCACTGTGTATCTCACTCTGACTCAATTAAAAACATAAATTAAAAGTTTTCAATCAAAAACCTAAAAGTTCCCTCTGAGGGAGCACTGCACCTTAACACAAAACTTCTCTAGCTGACAGTTCTCCTGTCATAAAGAGTTCATTCTTTCTTTTGCAAAAGAGAAAATCATCTTTGACTTTTTATATTGTACAGAGTAGGTATGTCTGCTCGGCAACTGGGGAGATCAGAAGGTGGCCCATCCACGGTCATGCTACATGGCAGAGAGGGAGCCCAGAGACAAATGCAAGGGCTTGAAAGAGCGGGCTGTGTTGGAGGTGCTCTCAAAAATATGCTCTACTTACGCAAAAGCTCATATAGCTTTCATTCACGAAAGAGTTGAGAACCAGAGAGATAGTACAGGGAAAACCAGAAACAGCCCCTGAGCACAGCTGCGTCTGACCCAACTACAGCAGAGTAGCTCATCAACCCCAACACCTGCTCCTGGTGTGGAAGAGCTGAGATACACAGGAATGACCTAAGTATCAGGAAAGGAATCAAGGAAACAAACGAACTTTAGAATGAGAGCTTAGGTACCAGAGCAATAGTACAGCAGGGAGGGCGTTTGCCTTGCATGTGGCAGTACTAAGTTCAATTCCCCAGCATCCAATATGTTTCCATAATTACCATCAGGAGTGATCCTAAGTGCAGCGCTGGGGGTAACTCCTGAGTACAGATGCGTGTGATGCAAAAAAGCCAGCCTCATCCAAAATGAAAAAAAAAAAAAAAAGAATGAGAGCTTACCTGGGCAGAGTCAGGAACTTTACTGCTGCTTCAGTGTATTTTAGAAGAGGTATTGCGACTCTATCTCTCCTCTGAGGTCTCTCTCTTGGAAGAAAAGGAACAATAAAAACAAGATCTTCAATAATGATAAACATCACTAAAAGAAAAGACCAGGACAGTAGCAGCTGTCTTCAGAATTTCAGTACCTAAGAAGAAGCTCGGTCCATGAGAGCCCCCTATAAAGCTTCTCTTCTCAGGACTGGGGCTATACACAGTGGGCAAGGGCTTGGCTTGTGTGCGCTACCCGGGTTCCATCCCCGGCATCCCATATGATGCACTAGGAGTGACTCCTGAGTGCTGAGCCAGGAATAACACCTGAGCATCACTAGGTGTAACTGGAAAAAAAAAAGCAAAGCAAAATCAAAAGTTTCACTTATAAAGAGCCCTTCAATGAATACATGGAGAATAAAGGCAATGTATAAATCTTACCATCTTGAGAGAGAGGTATTAATAATCTCCTTTACTATTAAAGAACTGAAACATTCAGAGAGATTAAGCTAGAGACTCAGGTTTTTGCGGCCCCACAAAAATATGCTTCTGGAAACTTTTGACTGTGAACATTTTCAGCAGAAACAGAGAACAAGGAAACTCATGTAACTATCAGGAAGAGTTAAATTTTCTTTTGAAAAATGTACATCTTCTAGTTTTTCTGTACCATGACTAGAAAAGTCCTAACGTTTTCTTTTTTTTTTTCCTATTTTTGCTTTATGGGTCACACCCAGCGATGCACAGGGGTTTCACCTGCTCTGCACTCAGGAATCACCCCTGGCGGTGCTCAGAGGACCATATGGGATGTTGGGAATCGAACTCAGGTCGGCTGCGTGCAATTCAATCGCCCTACTGCTGTACTATTGCTCCAGCCCCCAAAAGTACTAACGTTTGATCCCTAGTTATATCTTTTTATCTATAAATATGAAGGGCTTCTTTATCATCATTTTAATCAATTCACACCAAGATGAAGCACCGGGGTTTAGTTATTATGTACATCAATTCTTTTCATCTAGGTAAAACATGGGCTTCTTTTACTTTTGAGATTGACTTTGTTGTATCACTGCGATTCAACAGACCATTGTAAAACTGTTCATGATTGGGTTTCAGTCATGCAGTGTTCCACACCCATCTATCCACCAGTGTACCTTTCCCAAGACCAGTGTCTTCAGTTTTCCTCCAGTCACCACCACCCCACGCCCCCAGCCTGCCTCTATGCTCTTGGCAAGCAGAACTTCCTGGAAATTAGGCTAACTCTCCTAACCATCTCTGTGTAGAGTAGGAGTTCTGGCTTCCTACAGCATCACATTCTTAGCCGCCTGTTTATAAAATGAGGCAATAACTGTAAATGAAAGTGAATGAGGCAACAGCTGTAAATTACATTGGAAGTGCTGGACCGATATTAATGTTCATTTAAGCTGTTGGGTTCAACTGCCAGACATCAGGGATTGTATCCAGGCTGCACAGCCTTTGTCATATTTCTGTTTCAATCTCCAAACCACTTCGATCTGTGTACCAAGCAGGATCAACCTCCATTGTCACAAACATTGTCACTGACTTTAGCTCAGTGCCTGGCACGTAACAGAAATATGATAGTACATATTCCTGCTCGGAGAATTACCACAGTATTGAGATACTCAACATGGACATGTGTTTTCTAAGCAGCAGAGAACCTAGGAGAACAAAAATAGAAGCAAACAGTTAAGGATCTGAACTGCTTTGTGAGATGCTAAAGAAAAAGAACCTAATGCCCAGCCATGAAGAATGGTTGCAGTCCAAGTGTGCCTGAGACTGTGACATGTCTTATGGAACTTGACGGAGGACACATGTGCCCAGAAGAGAGTCAAAGGAGGAAAAAAAATATGAATTTGCACGTCCACTGGGAAGAACGTGACCAATCTCAAGAGAAAGGGACAAGAGGTTAAATCAACACCCCAAGAACTACCCTAGACAATATATACAGACAGAAACATGTTTTTTTTCAAATATGAAAAGTGTCCTCCGCGCTGCCATCCTGCAATGTTTTTTTGTTTCTTTGTTTAATTTATTTTTTTTAATTTTATCACCATGTGGAAAGTTACAAAGTTCTCAGGTTTATGTCTCAGTTATACAATATTCAAATACCATCCCTTCACCAGTGCCCATATTCCACCACCCAAATCCCCAGTATACCCCCTGTCCCCCCACCCCCAACTGTATAACTGATGAATTTCACTTCATTTTCTCTTTACCTTGATTATGTTCCATATTTCAACACCAAACTCACTATTATTGTGGGAGTTATACCCCCAAACAAGATAGCCCTACTAAGGAAGCATTTGATAATTAGTTTTCCATTAAAAGATTGTATGTTTTCAGGTTTTAGAAAAGGTCGTGCCGCCGCATTAGCAGCTGTGCGGCTCGGATGTGTCCCAGTCCCGAATCCCGGAGCTGTGTTAGTTGCTGCTCAGTGTCGCCAGGGCTCCATCTGGAGAAGGTGTGCAGGCTGCACCTCCTCCATCCGTCTCCCCGGTGTTGTTGGCCCCAATTATCCTGCAATGTTTTTTGAGAGTTGAGCAAACCCTTCTGACCTTGCCCTTCTCCAACAGAAGGACTTAAATCAACACAGTCCTTCTGGGCCTGTTTTCAGCCCTAGCAAAAGGCTCCTCCCCCCTTAGAATTCCCTCTTTCCCCTCTTCTCTCCGCCCTCCCTCCCGCCCTCTCCCCTGCCCTCTCTCCCCTTTCTCTTTCTGCTACATTAATTTCCCTCCTAATTCTCCTCTATCTCTCCTCCTTTTAGTCCTCTCACATAGCCCTCTCTCCCTTTCTTCCTCTGACCCCCTGCTCTTCCCCTCCATCTTTTCTCTCCCAGCCTCTCTGTCTTTTCTCTTTTCCTCCAATCCGTTCTACTCCCTCACTCTCCCGAAACCCTCTTGTCCAGCTAATTCTCCCTCTCTCCTTCATACTCTTTCTCTCACTCGTCCCCTATCACAGCATCACCTCCTGCTTCTCTGGGCTCACACCTCCTTCCTCTTTTCCTCTCCCCCCCTTCATTCTCCTCCAACCTCAGACCTTCCCATTCAGCCCCCTCCCTTAACTGACTCCTCCTCTCCCTCCTCTCTGACAGGTTCTCCCTCTCTCTCCTTCCTATTCCCCACTGTCCTCCCAGGAGCACTGGCCCTGCAGAAGCACACCTGCTCATTGACGGGCTTTGCTTGCATCTCTGCTAACACTTTGCTTCATCGTTCCGTACAATAAGAAGCAGGTTCCTGCCTCATCTAGGTAACCCGGAGGTGAGCCACAAGTGTGGCCCTGACCCCTGCGCCTTCCCCTGACCTGGAGGCCTCCGGCATTTGCTCCACCCCCAAATAACACCCGCCAGCCCAGAGCCATAGCTCACCTTGCCTGCCGCCGCCAGCACCAGGACCCAGGGACGCCCAGCAGAGTCCAGCACCAGGTAGGCTACTCTTGGTGGGGTTTTACTGGCTTTTTGTTTTGCCCTTGGGGAACTGCTGCTCACCTGCTTTTTGGTACTTTGGCTATCAATTCCCTCTGGTGCCTTCAGCATAAGCCGCCCACCCCATTTCTCCTCTATTTCTACTGCATCCTGTCCAAGGAAATCCGAGACGCCACATCAGGACTCCCAAACCCTGCCAGAGTGATCCCTGAGTAGTTTGGAGTAAGCCCTGGGCACGAAGGGTGGGGCCCAACACCTCCTCCCCAAACCAACATAAAGGGCAGTGGGGAGAGCTGCACCCCCACAGTGACTAACTGGACAGTTTGCAGAGCCCCCAAGTTGGGTGAGGCTGGCCAGGCTGAGCTGATGGGGACTGTGAGGGAGCTGAAACCAGGATGGCAGAGGAAAGGGAGGACCAGGAGGAAGAAGGAAGTGGGGAGTCCCCCCTCATTTATTACATGAAACACCTCAAACTCCCTTCTTTCAACTCTCCCTTGTTGGTTTTGTCTTTTGGTTTGGGGTTTAGATTTATTTGCAGATTCTGACTCTTTTATTTTTTTGAGGGTGGGAGGTTCGGAGGTGGGGGAGAGCGGCGGTCGGTGTGAATTTGGATTTTTACTAGACCAAACTTTTTGACCATGAAACTGTTTAAAGGAAACCCAGGATCCCACCGAGCAAGTAGATAGATGACTCAGGATATCTGGTGTGTGACTGTGACTAACTTTGTAAATCAAAGTACACAGTCCCAAGATCCACCGCGGTCCCAGGAATACACACCGCCCACTTTTTTGAGTGGCGTCCAAGTCTAAATGGCAAGGCCTTTCCAAAACGGAAACTAATCGAAAACTTTCTCGTCGAATCAGAGGAGCAGAATTTGGGCCCTGCCTAAGCCCAGCTCTGCCCCAAAACCTCTTTGGCTCTGGGCCTCGGGTCGAAGCCACTCACCCACTCCTAGCTCCATGGAACCTCAGAGTAGAACTACTCGCCGATCAGAGACACAGCCTTGGAGCAGCAGTGCGTGGTTCCGAGTTGGATCCCAGAGCACTTTAACTCCTGTGATGTCAAAGGAACCACTAGAGAAGAAAAATCCCGCGCGCGGGCACATTCAAAGCAGCAACAGGGCGGGAATGAGCTTCTAGGAGAAAGTCAGTTGACCGCCTTCCCTGCCCTCCAGGGGATTGTGCCCAGCATGCCACATGCGTGCAGAAGCCTGACGCTCTAGGCGCATCTAATCCCTGGGTCCCCTGGGCGGTAGACTTGAGGTCCGCACAGGCCATAGAGCTTAAGAAATCCCTGCCACTGTCCATCAGAAGGAGGCAGAGGGCTTAGTTTTGCCTCTGGAGTCTGGACTCAGGCTCAGGTCCTGCACTTGCCCGCGGGGCTTTTCAGCCTATTGCAAGTAACCAAGAGGCCCCAAGCAGACAGCTGCACTCTACTACCTCCTCCCCCTGGCTTCAGTGGAATTTGGGATTCTCCTGAAAAGACCCTCCAGTGGAACTTGGGGCCCTCCCCTAGTGGAAATAGGAGCTGAGGCTCTTGTAGAACAGGTTAACCAGAGGAAAGAGGACAGCACAAGTTCTCCTGGTTGCCAGAATTCTTAGAACAAAGCAAACACATGGCTTTCTGATGCATACTCCAGAATCAGTCATCTCCAGAGTGATGATCACTGCCTCAGAATTCATCATCTCCAAACTGGTGATCAAGATTGTTAGAGATAAAGTGTCTTCCTCCTTAGCAATCTGAATAGGCAAAGATTCAATACGTTAATATATTCTTGAAAAGCTGGTTAGGCGCAGGAGACTGTGATAGTAATGAATCTTTTGTAACTCCTAGAACCTTGTTCGTGTAAAGGTGATGAGGTTGAAATTATAACTGAAATCTTTGTCCAGATTTGGTAAAAGAAAATATACGCATAGCAGTGATGACCGTATTTTAAATTCCAATTGCTTTTTGGGGTTTGGAAAGAATTATCATTCAAAGCTTTTACTTTTTGTTTTTTTGGGTTTTTTTTTTTTTTTTGAATCACACTCGGTAATGTACAGGGGATACTCCTGGCTCATGCGCTCAGCAATCACTCCTGGCAGTGCTCAGGGGACCATATCGGATGCTGGGAATTGAACCCGGGTCAGCCCCGTGCAAGGCAAGTGTCCTGCCTGCTGTGCTATCGCTCCTGCCCCTCATTAAAAGTTTTCAAAAGTCTTTTTCTTGGCAGGGAAAGATATGATGATGACTGCAAAAAGATCCCAGTACAAAATAAAATTTAATGCAATATATTTCAAAAGCCAGTATTGAAAACTCCATTATGTACATAGGAATAGGAGTATGTCAGAAATTTTCTGGTGGAAAAAGCCTAGGATTAATAAGTATTAGACAGATCATTTTGTTTTGCTTGCTTTAAGTTCTTGAGGATTCAGGTTTATTTCTGGCCATATCTAGTGGACTTTGAGGGCTCTTCCTCAGGAATCATGCTGGGTAGGGGCTGACTATTTTTTTCTTTTTTTATATTTGAGAATCACTGTGATGTACAGTTACAAACTTATGAACTTTTGTGTTAGCATTTCACTCATACAGTGATCGTTTACCCTTTCCTCCACCAGGACCCATTCTCCTCCACCAGTGATCCCAGTATCCCTATCATCACCCCCACGCCATCCCCCACCACCCTACCCTGTCTCTGTGGCATGGCATTCCCCTTTGTTCTCTATCCTTTTGGGTGTTGTAGTTTCCAATAGAAATATTGAGTGGCCTTCATGTTCAGTCTATAGTCTACATTAAGGTCGCATCTTCCAACCCGAATGGGTCCACACAGCATCCTCTACTTGGTGTTCCCTTCTCTATCTGAGCTGCCTTTTGCCCCAGCATGTGAGGCCCATTTCCAAGCTGTAGGGCAGACCTCCTGGTCCTTATCTCTACTCCTCTTGGGTGTTAGTCTCCCATTCCGTTCTTTTATATTCCACAGATGAGTGCAATATTTCTATGTCTGTCTCTCTTTCTGACTCATTTCACTTAACATGTCACTTTCTATGTTGATTCACTTATATGCATATTTCATGACTTCATCTTTTCTAACAGCTGCATACTATTCCATTGTGTAGATGTACCAGAGCTTCTTTCACCAGTCATCTGTTTTTGGGCACCCGGTTATTTTCCAGATTTTGGCTATTGTGAACATTGCTGCAATGACATACAAATGCAGATCTCATTTCTACTATACCTTTTTGCCTCTCTAGGATATATTCCGAGGAGTGGTATTGCTGGGTCAAATGGGAGCTCAATTTCTAATTTTTTAATTAGAATGAACAATCGTCCATATTGTTTTCCAAAAGGGCTGAACCAGTCGGCATTACCACCAACAGTGAAGGAGAGTCCCTTTCTCCCCACATCCACACCAACACCGATTGCTTTCGATCTTTTGGATGTGGGCCAGTCTCTGTGGTGTGAAATGACATCTCATTGTTGTTTTAATCTGCATCTCCCTAATGATTAGTGGTCTAGAGCATTTTCTCATGTGTCTTTTAGCCATTTGGAATTCTTCTATGAGAAAATTTCTGTTCATTTCCATCCCCCATTTTTGGATGGGGATGGATGTGTTCTTCTTGTAGCATTCAGCCAGTGCCTTGTATGTCCTTGATATCAAGGCCTTATCAGAAGGATATTGGGTGAATATCCTTTCCCATTCTGTAGACTGCCTTTGTATTTTGGTCACTGTTTCTTTTGAGATGCAGAAGTTTCTTAGTTCAAGACAGTCCCAATTGTTTATCTCTGTTTTCAATTGCTTGGTCAGTGGCGTGTCATCTTTGAAACCATCTTCAGTTTCAATGTCGTGGAGGGTTTTGCCAACCTTGTCTTCCAGGAACCTTAGGGATTCTGGTCTGATGTTGAGATCTTTAGCCATTTTGACCTGACTTTTGTACATGGTGGCAGGTAGAGATCAGAGCCCATTTTGTTGCATGTAGCTGTCCACTTTTGCCAGCACCATTCGTTGAAGAGGCTTTCCTTGCTCCAATTCACATTTCTTGCTCCCTTATCAAAGATTAGATGATCATCTATTTGAGGGTGTGTGTGAGGATATTCAACCCTGCTCCATTGGTCTGTGGCTCTGCCTTTCTTCCAGTATCCTGCTGTTTTAATTATTACCGCTTTGTAGTAGAGATTGAGGTTGAGGAGGGTGATTCTTCCCATATTCTTTTTCTCAAGTGTTGCTTTAGCTATTCATGGGGGCTTATTGTTCCATATGAATTGCAAGAGTGTTCGCTCTATTTCTCTGAAAAATGTCATGGGTATCCTTATAAGGATCACAATGAATGTGTACAATGCTTTGGGGAATATTGCCATTTTGGCCATTTATTTCTACCAATACATGAGCAAGGGATATCCTACCATTTCCTCGTGTTCTTTTATCTCTTGAAGTAGCGTTTTGTAGTTTTCTTTGTACAAGTCCTTTACCTCCTTAGTTAAACTGATTCCGAGGTACTTGATTTTCTGAGGCATTATTGTGAATGGGATGCTTTTTATATGTCACTATTTTCTCTCTCATTATTTGCATATGGGAAAGCCAAGGACTTTTGGGTATTGATTTTATAGCCTGCCACTTTACTGTACAAGTCTAATGCTTCTAGGAATTTCTTGGTTTTAGGGTTCTCTAAGTACAGTATAATATCATCTGCAAATATTGGGTGTTTGATTTCTTCCTTTTCTACCTGAATGGAGGGCTAACTTTTTTACCAGATACTCTAGTCTCTGCCATGCTAAGTAGGATGGAGTATTAAAGTAGAACAAAAATACCCAATGACACACCAGAGGGTTTGTATGGAGCCTAATGCAGTTTCAAGAGACTAGAAGTAATATCTTGATGACTTGACATTAGTAATCAAACCATTGTAAACTGCTTGTATTTTATAAGCTATGGTCATTTATAACTCATAACAATCTTTGGCTACTGTTCATTTCTAATTGATGTTCTTTTGGATGTGTGCCAGTCTATGTGGTGTGAGATGATATCTCATAGTTATCTTGATCTGCAATTCCCTGATGAATAGTGATGAAGAGCACTTTTTTGTGTTTTTTTGGCTGCTCGTATTTCTTCTTTGAGAAAGATTCTGTTCATTTCATCGCCCTATTTTCTGATGGGATTGGATGTTTTCTTCTTACAGAGTTCAACCAGTGCCTTGTATATCCTTGAAATCAGCCCCTTATCAGATGGGTATTGGGTGAATATTTTTTCCCATTCTGTTGATTGTCTTTGTATTATGGTCACTGATTCTTTTTCGGGCTTGAGCAATAGCACAGCACTGGGGCGCTTGTCTTTCACGCAGCCGACCCGTGTTCAATTCCTCTGGGAGAGCCTGGCAAGCTACAGAGAGTATCGCCCCTGCACGGCAGCCTGGCAAGCTACCCATGACGTATTCAATATGCCAAAAACAGTAACAATAAGTCTCAGTATGAAAGATGTTCCTGGTGCCTGCTCAAACAAATCGATGAACAATGGGATGACAGTGACAGTGACACTGTTTCTTTTGAGATGCAGATGCTTCTTCGTTTAAGATAGTCCCATTTGTTTATCTCTGTTTCCACTTGCTTGGTCAGTGGCGTGTCATCTTTGAAAATATCTTTGGCTTCAGTGTCGTAGAGGATTTTGCTAACCTAAGGTTAGATAATCTTCAATGTACATTAAGATAGTTTTGAGGAAAGTTCCTTCAAAACCCATTTTGGTGAGAGTTTTCATCTAAACAGGTGCAGGATCTTGCCAAATGACTTCTCTACGTCTATTGATATGATCATATGGTTTTATCTTGTCTTTTGTTGATAAGATGGATTATGTAGATTGATTTCTGAATGTTAAACCATCCTTGCATCCCTGGGATGAATCCCACTTGGTCGTGGTGTATGATCTTTTTGATGAGTTGTTGGATTCTATCTGCTAACATTTTGTTGAGGATATTTGCATCCGTGTTCATCAGAATATCAGCCCGAGTTTTCCTTTTTTTTTTTTGTGGTGTCTTTGTTTGTTTTTCGTATTAGGGAGATATGAGCCTCATAGAAACTGTTTGGGAGAGTTTCTCTTTCTACATTTTCCTGAAAATTCTTGAGAATAACTTGCAATAGATCCTCTTTAAATGTTTCGAAGAGTTCACTAGTGTATCCATCTAGACCCGAGCTTTTGTTACTGGGAAGACTTTGATTACAGTTTCAATATTCTTGATAGTAAAAGGTCTATTCAAGTGTTCCAAATCTTCTAGGTTCAGTCTTGGGAGATTATAAAACTCCAGAAATTTATCCATTTCTTCTAGATTCTCTTGTGTCATGGCATAGAGACTTTCAAAGTAGTCACTGATGATCTTTTGCTTTGATTTCTGTTGTGATGTCCCCATTTTCATTTCTGATTAGGTATAATAGGGTCCTCACTTTCTTTGTGAGTCTTACTAGCGGTTTATCAAACTTGTTTATTTTCTCAAAGAACTAGATCTTGGTTTCATTGATCTTTCATATTGTTTTTGGGTTTCCATACCGTTAATTTCTGCTCTAACTTTTATTACTTCTGCCTGGTTTGGGCTCCCTTTGTTGGTACTTTTCTAAGATTTTGAGCTATGAAGTCAAGTTAATTATGTGGGCCCTTTCTTTCTTCCTGAGAAATGCTTGCAGAGCTATAAATTTTCCCCTTAACATGGCTTTAGCTGCGTCCCATAGGTTCTGGTAGCTCATGTCTTCATTCTTATTGATTTCGAGGTATCTTGATTTCTTTCCTTGATTTACTTCCTGACTAAATTGTTGTTCAACAGTGACTTATTTAATATCCGGGTGTTTGATTTGGTTCAGCGTGTCTGTGTGTGATTAACTTCAATCTTCTGTGCATTGTGGTCTGTAAAGATAGTTCAGACAATTTGTTTCTTCCTGATTCTACGAGATATGTTTGGTGACCCAGCACGTGGTCTATCTTGGAAATTGTTCCGTGTGCACTAGAAAATAATGTATATTCTTTCCTTGGGGGATGTAAAGCCCTGTATAGGTCTATTAGCCCTCTCTCTTGTATCTCTTCTTTCGAAGTCAGTGTTTCCTTGCTGAGTTTTAATCTTGTAGATCTAACCAAAGCTGATAAGGCAGAGTTGAAGTCTCCAATTACTATTATGTTGCTACCAATGTCCTCCTTAAAATTTGTTAGCAGTTGTTTTAAGTACTTAGCTGGTCCTTCATTGAGTGCTTATACGTTAAAGAGCGTGATTTCTTCCTGCTGTACATATAACCTAATTATTAAAAAATGGTCTTCGCTGTCCCTTCTAATCCTTTTCAACCCGAAATCTATGTTGTCGGATACTAGTGTGGCCACCCAGGCTTTCTTGAGGGAGTTGTTTGCTTGCAGGATTGTCCCAGCCTTTGACTTTGAGTCTGTGTTTCCTCTGACTATTCAGATGTGTTTCTTGTAGGCAGCAGAATGTTGGGTTCAGTTTTTGAATCCATTTTGCCACTCATGTGTCTTAATTGGTGCATTTAGACCATTGACATTGAGAGAGATTATTGTCATGGGGTTTTGTGCCATCTTTCTATAGGGGTTTGTTGCACTTTGGGGGTTTTTCTTCTCTTACAGTAGCCCCTTTAGCCCTTCTTTTAAGTTTGGTTGTGAGTCTATGAAGTTCCTGAGCTGTTGTTTATCCATGAAATAGTGTATCATTCCTTTGAGTTTGAGTGAGAATTTAGCCAGAAAAAGTATTCTTGGTGAGGCATTCACTTCATTGAGTTTTATCACTATATCCCACCATTGGCTTCGGGCTTGGAAGGTTTCCTCTGATAGGTCTGCTATAAATCTAAGGGGAGGTCCTTTGTATATGATTTCCTTCTCTGACCTTGCTGCTTGTAGTATTGGGTCTCTATCCGTGTCATCCATCATTCTGATTATGATGTCTTGGAGTCTTTTTATTAGGGTCTCTTTTAGCTGGCACTCTTTGGGCGTCTCAGATCTAGATGCCTGCATTCACCAGCTCTGGGAACTTCTCAGCATGATATCTTTAACTGTTGCTTTTTCACGGGGGTCACCACCCTTTTGTTCTGTAACTCTGATGATTCTTATGTAGTTCCTCTTGGATTCATCCCCTAAGCCTCTGATTTGCCCTAGAGCTCTTTTGAGGTCCTTTCCCGTTCGTTGTTGTTGCTTGTAAGCTTTCTGAAGCTCATCTTCAAGCGCACTGATTCTGTATTTGGCTGTAGTCATTCTACTGTTGAGGGCTATTGCGTGAACATTCGTGCAGTCGGAGGCGCTGAGACAAGGAACGCGGAAAAAAACGTATGTCATGGAGGGTCCAGGTTCTCTCCGACTCTGTGGCGAAGGTAGAGAGCCCTGTAATCTCCTTTTATTGGTCATGGAACCTCTTTTGGGCACAATAGTGTGAAGTCACCAAAGGCATCAAAAGAAGTTACAGAAGGAACATTGAGGCAGAAGAACATGCATTGTTTCCAAAAATGAAACTGTTCTTGGGTGATAAGCACTTGGATTTACATCCCAAAGACAAGGCTGGGCCTACACCTGAAATCTACATCCCAAACACTAGGCTGGGCCAGAGCCTGAAATCTACAATCTCAAAGATCAGGCCTGGCTAACCTCTGAGATCTGCATGTCAAAGACCAGCCAGGCATCTGTGAGAAACAGAAAAACTGCCCCTTTTCAATATACTGAAATTATTTACTGAAGGCAGCTTGAAGGGGGAAAATGTTCAGCTTCATGCAAATCAGTCAGGACACACGAGAAATCTCACCCATTTTCATGGGTCCCTATGTTCCTGCCCCTTATACGGTACAGTCTACATGGGTTTGCCCTGATACCTCAGTCCAGCCCCAACAGAGGGCACACACTGAGATTTTTTTATTTCATCTGCTGAATCCTTTAGCAGTGATTCTTTTGTTTTTAGCTTTCTTATTTCTGTTCTAATTTCTTCCTGTATATTGTCGGGTATCCATTCGACTATTTCTCTCATGTTCTCTTTTAATTTAATGGAGATATGTTCCACGGTTTCTTTGAGTTCGTTGAACATCCTCAACATTTTTTTTTCTTTTTGGGTCACAACCGGTGATGCACAGGGGTTACTTCTGGCTCACGCACTCAGGAATCACTCCTGGCGATGCTCAGGGGACCATATGGGATGTTGGGAATCAAACCCGGGTTGGCCACGTGCAAGGCAAACGCCCTACCCGCTGTGCTATCGCTCCAGCCCCCAAACATCCTCAACATTTAATTTCCAAATTCTTTATCTGAGAGATTATATTTGTGGGAATTTCCTGATAAGGCTTCAGGGCTCTTTTCTTCATCTGCGCTATTTCTTCATGTTGCTGTGGTAATATGAAGGTGGGTCCCTTCAGTTCACCTCTCACTGCAAGGGAGGACTCTAGATGGGCTCAGTCAATCGTGGTCTCTCTTTTTCCTTTAAGAAGACTACCTCTTCAGTGCTCCTCTGTGCCTTACCTGGGGTCACTAGTGTAGCTACAGGAAATGTATTCTATTTCACTGGGATTGTTCAATTCTTTATGTTCACTGTTATTTCGGTGTTCGGGGAGAGTATTTTGATTGGAATAGGCTAATGGACTATTGGCCTAATGTGATTGGGATAGCCAGGATGTCCTCTTCAGAATTAGGTAATGGAGGCTGAGCTGTGAGTCCCAAATGCTGGGAGTAGGAAAACGAAACGTTGGTTGTGATTGGCTGCCTCTCCGGAGGCCACACCCACCAGCTACAGTTTGCAGAGCCCCCACAGTGGGTGAGGCTGGCCAGGCTGAGCTGATGGGGAATGCGAATGGGCTGAAAGGTCACTAGATGGCAGAGGTAAAGGAGGATGGAGGAAGTGGAGAGTCCCTCCTCATTTATTACATGAAACACCTCAAACCCTCTTCCTCCACCCCTCCTTATAGGTTTTATATTTTTTTGTTTTGGGGTTTAGATTTACTTTGTTGATTTGTATTTGGGAGGGTATGTAAATTTGGAGTTTTGCTCAGACACAACGTTGGGTGTTCTTGTGAACTTGTTAAAAGGAAACCCAGGATCCCACCGAGAAAGCAGATGACTCAGGGTGTCTGGGGTGTGATTGTGAACCTGAAACTTTGTGAGTCAAAGTACCTGTACAATGCCAACCCAAGCTCCACCGAGGCCCCACAAATACACACGCCACACTGTTTGGCATGGCACCCTAGACTAGCTGGCAAGGCCTTTCCAAAACTAAAGCCCTTCCACGTTGAGTCAGAGGGGCGGCTGGGCCCTGCCTTCGGGCAGCTCTGCCCCCAAAACCTCTTAGGCTCTGGACCTGGGGTCTAAGCCACTCACTCACACATAGCTCCAAGTTCTATCCCAGAGCAGAAGATCTACTCACCGATCAGAGACACAGCCTGGGAACAGCAGTGCGCGGTTCCACGTTGGATCCCAGAGCACTTGAATTCCTTAGAGCTCAAAGGAAGCACCTCGGAATAGGAACCTTGCGGGCGCGAACATTCAAAGCAGCAGGGTGGGAATGAGTCTCTGGCCGTTTAAAACTACGTTTTGGCGAACCGACCAATGGGATAACTCATCCTCCAAGAAAACTGATTGGCCCGTGTGTACCGCCTTAGGGACTGAGTCAGCTTCTGGACCAGAACACCTGAGCGCGGGAAAAGGTTAGCTGGGCACTGAGACTGCCCAGGGGAATATGGACCAAAGAGCCGAGTCCGCGAATGCTTGCAGCAGCCTTGAGATCTCGGGTCACGCCTGGTCTGGGGGCTTCTTTGGGCACAAACTGTGGGCCCTGTATTGGTCAGGGACCTTCAGGAATCTCCACCGCTGCCCATCAGCTGGAGGCAGATGGCTTCATTATACCCCTGGAGACGGGACTCAGGCTCAAGTTCTGCACTTGTCAGGGGCTTTTCACCTGCTTGCAGGTGACCAAGTGGCCCCAAGCAGACAACAGCAGCCCCCACCAACCCAGGCTCCAGTGGAACTTGGGACCCTCCCAGAAAAGACCCTCCAGTGGAACTTGGAACTCTCTCCTAAGCGAAGTAGGGGCTGAGGCAATTTTAGAACGGGTTAATCCAATGGGAAAGGACAGCACCTGTTTTCCTGGTTGCCAGAATTGTTTCTAGTTAGGACAAGGCAAACACTTGGCTTTCTCATACAAGACTCTAGAATTCATCATCTACAAACTGGCGATCAAGATTCATAAAGAAGAAAACATCGTCTTCCTTAGCAATTTGAATAGAAACAGATTCAATACGTTAATATATTCTTGAAAAGCTGGGTAACCGTAGAAGATTATGATTGATAGTGATCAATCTTTTGCAACTCCTAGAACTTTGTTCGAGTAAAGGCGATGAGGTTGGAATAATAACTGAAAGCTATTTCCAGATTTTGCTTAAAGGAAAATATGCACAAAGCAGTGATGACCACAGCTTAAATTCCAGTTGCTTATTGGGGTTTGGAAACAATTATCATTAAAAGTTTTAATTTTTAATTTTAATTTTCTAAAGTTGTTCGCAAGAGTTCATTACAAAATGTTCAAACACCAATACACTTTCTTGTACCTTCCCACCACCAGAAGAGGAAAGTGTGTTAAAATTGTTGTATTTCATCCTGGAGCTTTCAAAGCCCTTATGTAAGAGACACCAAGCATATATATCGAAACCAAACAAATGTGTGCTACTTTTGGAACATCAGTGGGTTAGAGTGTAAGGAGACGTGTGGCCACATTTGTAGCCGTTCACTCCAGGATGTTCTGTGTTGTTCTCTTCTGGGAGCTTTACTTCATAGTTCTTGATCTCGTGCATTGATGAGATTATCATTAAATTGATAAATTGATTATCATTAAATTGAGATTACCATTACATTGATGTATTGGCCACATGCAAGGCAAACACCCTACCCATGTGCCCTTTGAAAAACATTTTTAAGTGTAAAATTTGTACTTATCAATTAAAAAATTTAATTTAGGCGATTGGAGGCTGCCGTAAAGCTTCCATCCCTTTTGGAGAGCCTGGCAAGCTACCAAGAGTACACCGCCCACATGGCAGTGCCTGGCAAGCTACCTGTGGCGTATTTGATATGCCCAAAACAGTAACAACAATGGGCCTCATTCTCCTGACACCAAAAGAGCCCCCAATATGGAAGCGTTAAGAAAGATGAGCAAGGAGAGGATGAATAAAATCTCATAGATGAACTAGATTGCCAAAACGAAGAAAGACTAAAATGATTGTCTGTAATTTCCACGCACGTACACTGGCATCGGAAGCATGAGTGGAGGACCTGATGATGCAAGCAAAGAAGATCAAGTACAACCTCACTGGTCTGACCAAAAGGAGAAGGTACATATCACATCACGCCATTTTCGACGCTGGAGAAGAATTGTTCCTTGGAACATGCGACAACAGAGGTTTCGGTGGCATTGGTGTCCTAGTCACACGAACTTGTTCATGAGCATTGATTCATTCGAATGCTTAACAACCCAAACGACGATTACACTCTAATAGATGTGGCTCACTGCCGGCAGTTTCTATCTTCATCTACGCACCAACACCCAACTACTATCACTGTCACTATCATCCCGTTGCTCATCGATTTGTTCGAATGGGCACCAGTAACGTCTCTTATTGTGAGACTTATTGTTACTGTTTTTGGCATATCCAATACGCCAAGGATAGCTTGCCAGGCTCTGTCGTGCAGGCGCAATACTCTCGATAGCTTGCCGGGCTCTCCGAAAAGGGTGGAGGAATTGAACACAGTTTGGCCGCGTGAAAGGCGAATGCCCTATTGCTTTGCTATCGCTCCAGCCCATCCACATACAATAAAGAAGAAATTCAGAAATTCCACATGGAAATGGAGAGGTCCTATAAAAAAACACACCTTCTACAAGATCATTGTTGGTGATTTTAATGACAAGATAGGACTGAGAAGGTCGCCCAAAGTACTCCATTTTGGGACCCATAGCCTAGAATAGAATTATGGGGTGAGAGACTGTCTGAGTTCATCATGTCAACCAAGACCATCCATGGCAACTCACAGTTCCAGAAGGCCAAATCTAAATGCTGGACATGGGAATCTCCCGGTGGACAGTTCCACAATGAAATTGACCACATTGTATTCAATCGAAGGTTTTGCCTGACCGACATCACTGTTTTCCCAAAATTCCAAATGAGATCGGACCCCATCTCCTTCGTGCAAAATTCTACTTCGCAGAGCAGGGAGGAAGGTCTGCAAAGTTTAAGTTTAGGAAAAGAACTCCCAGAATGACCACCTACTAGGAGCTCTTTGGCACTATTGCGGCAACGTGGGAACATGCCGTCCTTGACAACATGGACAAGGAATACGATCGACTGGTTCAGCACCTCATGACTGCGCAAAGAATGCCGAGAGTGAGAAAGCCACAAACAAACGCCTGTCTTTGGAAACTCTCAAGCTCATTCGTCAACGTAGTTTGGCGCGAGTCTCAGGCAACCAGAAGCTAACGTCTGAGCTCGAAAAGCTGTGCAAAGAAGCGATAAAGGAAGACCACAAAGAGAGAATAGCAGTAGCGTTGGCCTATGCAGCTGAAGCCTGGAAAAGTATTCGAAAAGCTCGCCTGTCCTTTGCCAACTACAGGACCATGAAGACTGCCCTCTGACGTCCTGATGGATCTATCACATCTTCCAGAAAGGCAATGGAGAGGATTAGTCACAACGTCTACTCGGATCTCTTTGGCAGCCACATCCACCTGCCCACATACCAAACTCCACAAGATGGATATATCGTTCCCAACGTCCTCCCTTCCAAAATCCGATACGCCATCTCATTGGTAAAGATGTGTACAGCACCCAGTCCAGACAAGGTCAGACCTAAACACCTGAAGATTCTGCTGGCAGTACTCATCAATAAACTGGCTCGCTCGACTCTTTACACACTACCTATCTGAATGCAAGATTCCGACCCAGTGGAAAACCAGCAGGACCCTTCTGTTGTACAAGAAGGGAGATATCCATGACATCGACAACTATCACCCAATCTGCCTGCTGTCTGTCGTCTACAAGTTGTTCATTTGTGTCATCCTGAATAGAATAGGCAGAACACTAGATGAAGCAAGAATGTGAGCAAGCCGGGTTCCGAAAAGGATTCAGCATGATCGACCATATCCACACAATGCACAAACTCATTGAAGTTTCGCAACAGTTCAAGATGCCACTCTGTCTAATGTTCATCGACTTCAAGAAGGTCTTCAATTCTGTTGAGACTGAAGCGGTCATCGAAGCCCTAGCCAAACAAGGCATTCAAACTCAATACATCAAGATCCTCCACGAGCTGTATTATGGATTCACCACAGGAACTCACCATTCTACAAGGAAGTCATCATTGACGTAATGAGAGGAATGAGTCAGGGAGATACCATTTCACCAAAACTCTTCAGTGCCACCCTCGAGAACATCATACAACAACTGGAATGGGAAGGAATGGAAGTGAGGATAGACGGTTGGCAATTACACTACCTCCGCTTCACTGATGACATTGTTCTCATAACGCCATGCATTAGCCAGGCGGCACAAATGATGGCCGATTTCGACCATAAGTGTGGAAATGTCAGACTGCAGCTGAACCTCAAAAAGACGATGCTCATGAAAAATGAACTAGTCCCTGAACCTCCATTTGCTCTCAATGGAACAAACATCTCCGAATGCAGCAGCTTGGAAGGAACTCAACATGAGAAATGACTTGGCTCCAGAACTGTGCAGGAGGAAGAGAGCAGCGTGAAAGGCCTTCAAGAGCGTTGAGAAGTGGGTAAGAGGACAAAGGACCTCCGAATCCAGGCACATCGTTCAATTACACCATTCTTCCTGCACGAACGTATGCTTCAGAGACCTAGGCACTAAGCAAACAGGATGAGATCACTATTCAGGTATCCCAATGAAGAATCAAAAGAGCTATGCTAGAAGCATCACGTCTCACTGAAGTAAGAGAAGGAATCTGGAGTTCCGACCTCTGTCGACGGTAAAGAATCAGGGATGCTGTCTCGTTTTGCAAGACATCAAGTATTAGATGGGCCGGACATGTAATGCGACTCAGAGACGGCCGTTGGACTAGAGCTGTTACCGACTGGATTCCATGGGACATAAAAAGACCACATGGCCGCCCACAAACGAGATGCTCAGACTTCTTCATCAAAACACTGCATGAACGGTTTGAGGCTATTCCTGTTTCTGGAGCAAGCAGATATCATTGGGCTACACTAGCACACGACAGGGACAAATGGAGATGTTACTGGCGCCTGCTCGAGCAAATCGAAGATGAACAGGAAGACAAGTGATACAAGGGATTAATTAAAAATATGAAAATAATACAAAAACATTTTTAATAATGTAGGAGTACTAGTGTTTATTCAGCCATTGATTAAGCTGATTGAATTGGGCGTGTGTTGTATAAAGTGATACATCAGTTGGTCGAAGGTGCAGAGACAAGACACTCGAGAGGAATGTAGAGAGCACAGAAGGTCATGCCATCGATCTGGCTCTGGGCAAAGATTGACTGCCAGCAGCATCCTTTTCTTCTATTTTTTTTATCAGTTACAACCTAATGGTTTCGTTACAAAGACTAGATAATGAATATACAAACAGTTATAAGGTAAGCATTCGTCAAAAAAACATCAGGGTATACATTGTCTTGTCAAAGCTGTTTTAATGATCAGAACGTGAGAGGAAGATATGGAGCTGGACACATACGCTCTATAGATCACTTCCCCCACATTCTTATGGTCGGTTATACATAGAGCAAAGAGAAGCCTCATACTATACTTGGAGGTCAAACCAGATTAAGGATGTGTAAGAGAGGGGGAAACTGCTGCTTTGTACTGCCCTCTACAGTATCATCCGGCAGGAATATGAGAGCATGCTGTACTTTTCCAAATCGTCTCTACTCACACGTTTTCTAGCTTGCCCACTGAATGTAAAAGTGATTCCACATGACTTTTTTTAAACTTCAGACTTACGTTTTATTTCATTATCATCATCATCATCATCATCATCATCATCATCATCATCATCATCTTCATCTTCATCATCATCATCATCATCACTCTTATTAACCTCGTGACATTTTTAAAGATTTCATGTTTGAATTTCAGTTCTACAATGATTGTTCACCAAACCCTCCACCATTGCACATCTCCCACCACCCACGTCCGCATTATCCCCATCCCACCCCTCCCCCTGCCTCTATGGCAGACAATCTCTACCATACTCTCTTTTTTGTCGTTCGTTATGAATAGCGTAAGATGTTATGTCTGTGCTCACCTAAAATTCTAAAATTTTAGATGATCAGGCTCTAGAGAAATCTCTGCAGCGGGATCATCAGTTCAGAGATTCTTTTCTGTATTACTGGATCATGGCCATGAAGGGGTTTAAGTAGCAGCCAGAGGCAGTTTGTGGGCGTGACCTTCAGGGTCCATAGGGATGAGGACATTAAAAGGACTGGTGTTGGTGCCCAACTAGATCATGAGGGTGAATTCTTGGACACTGTCCTGCAAGCAGGAAGCAAAACCAGGACCCCACTTTGAAGTAAGAGGGCGAGCTGAAGCTTGTGAGTCAAATTGATCTGGAAAAGGCCGAACCCATCCTCTGTGCCAACATGTTCCGGCAGTAGAAATAAGCAGTCCTCCTGTTCGCACATATCTCAGACGTAGCTAAACCTTTAGATGTAAAATTCCGCTCCTCCTGTTTATCACAGACCCCAGGTGTGAGGAAGTCTTGACTTATGGAACTACAATCAACCATGTTTTCCTCCAGGAAATTTGTTACTGACCATCTTTTCGTTCTGGGAGTTTGTAACTGTTTGCATCATTAACATGATAAATAATGTATACTTAGATACATGCTCATCCTATACCTCTGCCTCCTTGTTTTGATACATTCCGCTCTACTGAATTTCTAGGAAGAGTTTACAATAAGGATCAAATAAAAGGAAGCTGTGAAAGCAGCTCTGGGCCACAGAGCCTGAGAGAGCCCTGGCCCTCCATGCTATTATATGCCTCTCGCGTGTCTTGTCTCTAAGCTCAGCCCGCCCAATCAAACATTCGTACAATAGACCTGCACATCCCCTATCGCTTGAGGCCTGGAGTTTGCCATCACTGAACCCGCATACTTGAGCTTCTCATTGGGTTCTGGAAGTTGATGGTTGTCGGGTACTTAGGTGGCAGATGAAGAGAGGTCGCCTGACCTGTCTGAGGCACCCTGGTAAAGTCCGCATGGATTAAAGTTCGGAGACATCTCTGCAGCGAGCTCCTTGGTTCAGTGATTCCTTTGTATGTCTCTCTATCATGGCCCTTGTTTCCATCTGTTCCGGAGAAATAAACTATTGGCTTATGCCCTACAAGGTGTGCCCGCTTGCTTGGAGCACTCTGTGCTGCCGGCCCTAAATGCGGCTTTTGAACTCTTTCAGCATTTATGGGTCTCTGAAATAAGGCCTATAAATGAACTAGTAGAGCTGAGCCAGAGGTGGTTGTGGGTATGGCTCCCATATACCAAACTTTAGGCCATTTTATTTCTTGGTAAACCTGGACCCAATTTGTTGGGATCCGGCCAAAGCCACAACGCAATTTTGAAATATTAGGAAGTCTGAGGTACCATCACGCCGCTGACAAAAATAATGAGAATGGAGGGAAACATACTATTTGTTTCAAATTAGTGTTATTCTTAAATTTTCCTTAAGCAATTCAGGTGGCAAGCATCAGATGTACATAGACTGAGAACCAGTTTATGCACGGGGGACTTGGCACATCCATGTCTGGAGAAAGAATTACTGTATAAAAAGCAACAGGTAGTAGAGAATGGTTAAAGTGACCTGGCACTACAATGGCAAGGGCACCTTCCAATCATCCTGCCCGCTTACATCAATAGAACCGAGTCATGGCTGCATCCAGGAAAATACTCTACCCTGTTTACTATCACCCCAGCTTTATAATTCGAGTCACACAACCAAAATTATGAAGGACACAGAACTTTCTTGCGATCTAGGTAGGTATATATCCAAACGACATCAGTAATGATTTAAGGGGGTACTAGAAGTACTAGAGCAAAGAAAATACACTTAATGAGCTGCACCAGAGGTTTCCAGGTGGAAAAAAAAACTAAAAATAATAAATTTTAGAGCGTTTTGTTTTGCTTTGCTTGAAGTTCTTGAAGTCTGATTTTTGTTTATTTCTGTCCATGCCCAGAGGACTTTGAGGGCTATTCCTGGGGAATCATGCAGGGCAGAGGGCTGACTTTTTTTTTACCAGATACTTTAGTATCTGCCATGCTAAGTAGGATGGAGTATTACAGTAGAATAAAAATACCCAATGACACATCAGAGGGTTTCTATGTAGCCTGACTCAGATTTAAGAGAACAGAAATAATACCTTGATGTCTTGACATTAGTAATCAAACCATTGTAAACCTTGGTTTACAATGGTTTGTGTTTACAATGTTTGTAAACATTGTAAACACAAACCTTGTGTTTACAATGCTATGGTAATTTATAATCCATAACAATCTTTGACTACTGTTCATTTCTAATTCATGTTAGTGTTTATTTGTAATTTCTATTATGTCAATAATAGAGATCACCATGTATATATAGTACTTAGATCTTCCAAGATAATCCTAATATTCAGTGATCTGTACCAAAATATCCTAAAAATGTCAGGGGTCTTCTTAATCACACGTGCAATCCTTGATGTGAGATGAATCTCAAAACCTTGCCAGGATGATCAGCCCTAAAATCCACATGCGGTGTTCGTGATGTTTTGTGGCTTTTCACGTGAGGCTTTTTTTTTTTTGAGGCTTTCCGTGAGATTAGTGCAAGAGGAAAAGGCAGAGATTCTGTTCCTGGCGTCTGAGCCATAGTACAGCATTCAGGGGTCTTGTCTTGCTTGTTTCTGATACAGGTTCATCATACTCACATGCAGAAGGTTCCTCCAGTCACTTAGGCAGAGCCAGAAGTATGCCCTGCCAGGTATACACCCTCCCCCCCCCCCATAAAGTACCCAAACAAACATGAAAAAATGCCATTACCTTTTTGTTCTTTATTTCGAAAGTCTTGGAGATTTTCATACAATTAAAGAAACAAGACAGAACTATCACTCTATTTTAACAAAAGTTAATCTTTTTCCTAAAATATCCTATTACTAACAGACTTCAGTATTACTATCAATTTTAGCAGTTTCCTTACTTTGGATAAAATGGGAAATTCTGGGAATTTTAACATGCTGATTCTCAAATACCAAGTTTTATTTCATCAAGTTCTAACATGCTTTGTACTGAGGATCAAGGTAATGTATATTAAAACCACGTTGCAACTTGTAAGGATTATTTGTGAGACTTCTAGAATTATCCCTAAGTTCAAGTAAGACAATTCGTTGTCTTTCCATACTCAGAGAGTCTCTTGCCTGCAAGCATGGCTGTCTTCCCCAGAGCCCCTCAGAGAGAATGGGCTCCAGCTTCCCTCCCCGCCCCGAGCAGAGCTCCCGGCGGCCGAAGACCACTGGATCCTAGCCACAGCCATGCTCAAGGTCTCTCTCCACACGTTCAGACGAGCCTCACGCATGAAATTGCCGGCAGAGGAACCCAGGTGTGTGTAATTCCATCAACGGCTAGCATCCAGAGGCTTAAAAGCAAGCTCCCAGAAGTGCGAGGCCACTTTGCAGCCGCACGATATCTTATAACATACTTTTCCCTCTCGGAGAACCTAGCATGCTATTGAGAGCGTCCTACCCCCATGGAAAAGCCTCGCGAGCTTCCCATGGTGTATCTATATGCCAAAGTCAGTAACCAGCTGAATCTCATTCCCCTAAACCTGTGGATAGGACGAATGTAGAGGTGACTGAGACCGTTCGAGCAACTCGATGATCAACGGGAGTTCATGATCGTGTGATCGTGATCCATACCCAGTGGCTTACAATGTTGCTCCCAATGGTGTTCAGGGAACCACGTAGCACCAGAGACTGAACCTGGGGCTGTGGCATGCAAGACAGGTGTTGTAGCCCTTTGAGCGCTCTCCCTAGCACAGGCAAGAAAATGTTGTTCTCAAGTTCAAGATCTGTGTACCTGTGGCCTTACAGAGATTTTTTTTTAGGTAAGCAGGAGACAGCTTTGTGATATGCTCTTCATCCAGATGACCAATAATACATATCAAGTCACCTTATGATGCAGGACTAGGTCTCTCATAGAGTCCAGAAAGAATATGGACTCCCTCTCCTGTATCCATTTTCAGAACAGCATAATCAACTTTCCACGGTTACCTCAAACCAAGGATCAAGAGAGAAGCAGTTCTCTTCCTTCTCTGTGTCCTCTTCAAAACCAAGAGACACCTTTAGAACTTTATGCCTGCCACTCAGTTTGATCTCTTCCTGCTCCCATAATATCAACTTGATCCCTGGTGGTGTCACAGGATAAGGCTCCAATAGCCCCAAACACCAAACTCTCAGGTTCACACCATGGTGAGCACCACTAGGTAACGTGGGCTGTTGTAAAAAACTAAGGCTCGCCGACGGGCTCATGCACTCTCGGGCTCTCCAGGCGGCTCTGTCTCACCGCCCGCATTCGGTGCTCTGGAACCGCTGTGTATGGGCTGGATCTGGACAGCCGTTGGCCAAGGACAGGCGAAGGAAGAACGAGGACCAAGCTGGTGGCTGATTAGTTACCGTATACTCAATCTTCCATCTTTCTCATCTTCCGCACTCCCAGCTCCTGCCTCTCTCTGGATCAACTGCAGCCTCTCCTCTTCTCTAGTCTCTCCTCCTACTTCTCTCTCCCACCTTGCCCTCGAGGCTACACCCAGCCAGGTAGCAAAATCAACATAAGAAAGCCCTTCCTGAGGGCAGGGCATTCCAATGCCCTTTCTGACTCCTAAGGTGTTTTTCTCCTTTCCTTAGTCCAAACACTTATTAACATCTTAATCCTAGTTATTTTTGTATGGACATAGCAACAGATACATTGAGGTTTGCAAGGCAGCTCTCCTGGCAACATCTTGCCACAGGCTCAGACCACAGCACTCAGGCCAGATTAATCATTCCTCACCCTAGCAGGGTCCAAATCTAGTTATCACTGTTTGGATCATGACAACATTTGTCCATGATCAAGCTCTTAACTTATAGTTAAGCATTAGGCACTTTGGCCAGGCCCATCTCGATGCCAGGGTAGCACACACCTCACCGCTTGCCCTGGGTCCCTCTCGTCCCTCGTCGGGACCCTGCTTTGGGGATGCCAGGAAGTAAGGGCAGCTGAGGCTTAGGTCAAGAGAACAGATGCCCTGGAGGAAAATATCACATAGAGTCAAATGACTCCCAGGTTACGAAAGCATAACATTTGTTAAGTCTTCCTGTGTCCATACAAAAAGGACTTGCTCTGAATAAACTATGCAAAGGACTCAAGGAGAAGAGAAAAACAATATTCACAAGTCAACAGAACACTAAGAAAGAAGCTACAAATAAACAAAGAGGAATAGGAGCACTGTAACGGGAGTAACAAAATAACCCTAAACTACCTGAGGCTATGTTATCCTACATATCCCCCTTTTTCTTTTTACAAGATAAAAAGCACAAAAATTTGAAAATGAGGAACAATTCCAAATCACAACACAATTTCAAATAACAATACAGTCTTATTAGTTGTACTAAGATTTCAGTCCGACCGTTGGGCCCAGAGCAGTGCTTATAGTAAAGCGTCCAATTTACTGTCCTGCACTGTCCAGGGGTGATGAGAGTCACCAATGATAAGAGTCATTTAGTCACAGTTTGAAGAAATGAAGTGTCTGGATCAAAACTGAAGAGTTGTTCCTGTAACAGCATCAGTAGTAGTAGCAGCAATGAGTCTCAGGGGAGCAGCAATTAGAAGTCCGATGAATTTCAGGAAGCACTGGATCAGTCAGGGAGCACTGGAATAGGAGCATCACAACTTCTGGCAGGAGAACTTCAGCAGAGGAATGCAGCCATTCTCTGGTCTGGTTCCTCGGCAGTCCTAGGTGCAACCTAGCTTATGTTTGGAAAAAACACTTTAAAGTTATTAGAGGCTTTGACAGTTGGGGTTTGGTCTCCATGCCTGTGGATAAAGAAAGAGACAGATGAAAGCTCCAATACAAATGGATATCCTAGAGAGAAATGAAAAGGTGTTCCTGTTAAAAGCCATTTTTTCTCCTTCAGGAACCTGTCAGTTCCAAGGAAAGGGTAAGAGTAATATACCGTTAATTAAAAATACAGAGGCCTGGCGTTGTCCAATCCACAACCTGTAAAAGAGGGGTATAAGGAAAGGTCTTAATGTGACCTCATGGTATGCAAAAAAAGGGGGTAGAGGCCTTTGCTGCAGGTCCTCTAACGCTGGCTCCTCTTCTTTCCTTGTGACTCCGAGCTGAAATCAGTTTATCTGAGCTGGAATTTGAAGGGTTGTGAGTCTCTGGAGGTCTGAGATCCAAATCAGGTGGTTGAATTCTACTTCTGATGAAACGTAAAGGGATCCAAAGTTTCTTAGCGGGGTTATCATCTGTTGAAACAAAAGCATAGACTTTTCCTCGAATGAGGACTTTTCCTCTACATTCAATTGAGAAAATACCTCCTTTTTATATTTGATTTAACATTCCATATGTCCACTGAAAATATAGAGGTTGTGGGCTTAAAGCCATAGTGTTTGCTATTGAAAAGGGGTTGTAATAAACTGAATCAGGCAGGAAATAGGCTGTGCTTCCTGCCATCACTGGCTGCAGCGATTATACTGATTGGAGCTCTGAAACTCCACACTGGGAAAAGGGGCTGCAACTGAGAACATCCCCTGATTTTGTGGGGCCTGGGGCTGGCCCCCTTGCAGGTTTCCCGAATTGGGGTCACCCACTGCATCAAAATTAAAGCGACAATCTCTGGCCCAATGATTTCCCCTCTTACACCGGGGACAGGGCCCTGGAGGTGCAAGTCTGGCTCTGCAGTCTCTGGCCCAGTGGTTTCCCTTCTTACACCTGGGACAGGGCCCAGGACATGCTCTCACAGTAGCACGGCTTGGGGGCGCTTTGCAATCTCTATGAAAGTGGCCTGGTTTTCCACAATTAAAACATCTTTTCTGAGCTTGTCTCTGTAAGGCATAGACCTGCACCTTATGTTTAACAGAACCAACATTCCTGCATGCCTCCAAGTAGCCCATTATGCCTTCCTTCTCCTTAAGAGGGCACAGAATGGCCTGGCAATCCTCATTAGCATTTTCAAAGGCCAATTGTTTAGTCAACAGCTCATGAGTTGCCTTATCCTTAACCTGCATTTCAATGGCTTTCATCAACCTACCCATGAAATCTGCATAAGGTTCTGAGGCTCTCTGGAAAATCTTTGTAAAACTTCCCTTAAATTCTGCATCTGCATCAACCTTCTCCCATGCACACAGGGCTGCGTCACGGCGGACATGAGCAAAAACAGCACGAGGCAAGGTGACTTTCCTTTCTGGGTCATGCCATTTCCCTTCACCAGTTAACATCTCACTAGTTAACTCAATACCTGAAAAGTTTTGTCCAGCATGGCCTAGGCCTTGAAGCTTTGCCTTGGCCTCATTATAGAGCAACATTCTCCACTCCAAGTACTGAGAAGGGCTTATGTTGGGGACTGCTCAGGACCCTGAACAAAAGAGGACCCCGAAACCTTTACCCTGGACAAACCTGAAAATTCCATTACCAGCTTTGCATGACCTGAGGCAAAGGTGCCCTTGTGACAAAGGAAATAGCCAAACTCAAGAGGTAAAAGTAGCCCAGGGCAGTTACCTAAGAGACGCCATAAAGCCCTAAAGTAGAATACCTTCCTCTACACTAAAAGCCTTGTGCATTCCTCCTGCCAGATGCTCCTGCCAGATAAACCCTTGCCTTCCTCTCCCCACTATTTCTCAATCTACTCTTGAAGAATGTTGTAAGCCCACCTAATACACCCCGAACCTTTCCTTATGTGGTCTGAGAAGACACTTCCCTGATGATTGACAACTTATGTACCAACCCCCTGCTAAGAAAAGTATAAAACCAGCATGGCTGTTAATAAAGTTGCCCTTGATCGGCATGTGTCGTCTTGGGCCCCCTGTTTACTAACCTCACTAGTCTTATTTCAGGTCGGGACCCTCACAGAATCCACCCAATTAGGAGCGCTTTCCACTGTTGTCTCTCCGCGGGCCGGGCCAGAGAGATCTCCAGGGGAACGCGCAGGCTGAAGCATGTCTTAGCAACCATGTGAAAATCATGGGGTACCCAGTAGGACTTTTTACTCCAGTATGCAAGATACTCCCTACAGTATGGAGATGTAGGCCCGTACGAGACACAGGCCTGTTTGAAACGACTGAGAGAATCCATCCTTAACCTGCGATAAGATGGAGGCTGCTTCTTCTCTGCCTGGACTGGGCGATTGGGAGCATGTCCCGAGCGGTCTGGAGGCCGCTTGGCTGAGTCACCCTCAGACTCAGAATCTGAGTTAGTAGTAGCAGACTCATAACCTGCATCACTTCCATCTAACACACTGGAAGTAGAGCTATATTCACCAGCCTCAGAAGTATTTTTACTATGAAAAACCTTTCGAGACCTAGGTACAGGAGGAACCGAGGCCATATTACCCCTAATATTCTCCTCCACATCAATCGCACTTTTCAAAAACAGGAGAATAGAATTAACAATCTCCCATGTAGTCCAGAATTCTCCGGGGATAGTAGTCCCTTCCTTAGATGCCTTATAGACATTTTTCCCAACTTGTTTCCAAATCTTACTTTCTAGAGTTCCTTCATCCGGGAGCCATGGGTGAACTGCATAAACTACCTTAAAGCAGGACCGGAGTTGGTCTCTGGAAATGCAGAGTTCCGGGTCTCCTATTCTGCGGGAGAGAGACTGAATCAAATCCATAAATGACTTGCCCTGTTCAGTCTGGCTCGAGAAAATATGAAAGATCTTGGGAAGGCCCAGAATCTGCCCCATCTTAGTGGGGGATTGCTGTTCGGATTCTAACCCGCAGCACACAAAAAAATTCCTATCTCCCACTCACTTTCTAGAGTGGGGTGCACCGAACGCTATTCTTACCTTTAGTTGGTAGTTCAGGCCCGCTCCAGGGACGCCAGCTGTAAAAAACTAAAGCTCGCCGACGGGAGCGTGCACTCTCGGGCTCTCCAGGCGGCTCTGTCTCACCGCCCGCATTCGGTGCTCTGGAACCGCTGTGTATGGACTGGATCGGGACAGCCGTTGGCCAAGGACAGGCGAAGGAAGAACGAGGACCAAGCTGGTGGCTGATTAGTTACCGTATACTCAATCTTCCATCTTTCTCTTCTTCCGCACTCCCAGCTCCTGCCTCTCTCTGGACCAACTGCAGCCTCTCCTTCTCTTCTCTAGTCTCTCCTCCTACTTCTCTCTCCCACCTTGCCCTCTAGGCAACACCCAGCCAGGTAGCAAAATCAACATAAGAAAGTCCTTCCTGAGGGCAGGGCATTCCAAAGCCCTTCCTGACTCTTAAGGTGTTTTTTCTTTTCCTTAGTCCAGGAACTTATTAACATCTTAATCCTAGTTATTTTTGTATGGACATAGCAAGAGATACATTGAGGCTTGCAAGGCAGCTCTCCTGGCAACATCTTGCCACAGGCTCAGACCATAGTACTCAGGCCAGATTAATCACTCCTAACCCTAGCAGGGTCCAAATGTAGTCATCACTCTTTGGATCATGACAACATTTGTCCATGATCAAGCTCTTAACTTATAGTTAAGCGTTAGGCACTTTGGCCAGGCCCACCCCAGCTACCATGCCAGGGTAGCACACAACTCACCGCTTGCCCTGGGTCCCTCTCGTCCCTCGTCGGGACCCTGCTTTGGGGATGCCAGGAAGTAAGGGCAGCTGAGGCTTAGGTCAAGAGAACAGATGCCCTGGAGGAAAATATCACGTAGAGTCAAATGACTCCCAGGTTACGAAAGCATAACATTTGTTAAGTCTTCCTGTGTCCATACAAAAAGGACTTGCTCTGAATAAACTATGCAAAGGACTCAAGGAGAAGAGAAAAACAATATTCACAAGTCAACAGAACACTGTTGAATTCTGAAAGAATTCAACAGAAAGAATTCCGGTTGCCAAGTTAGAATTCCCTTTTTAATCTGCCAGAAAGACAATGTCACAGCCTGTAGGATAACATAGCCTCAGGTAGCTTAGGTTTATTGGGTTACTCCCGTTACAGTGCTCCTATTCCTCTTTGTTTATTTGTAGCTTCTTTCTTAGTGTTCTGTTGACTTGTAAACTGAATTCTCACTATCTTCAATACTCAACACTCGGCATTTCCTCATCTGGTAGATCAGGCATTTCTTCAAAACTGGTTGGGAAGTTCTGCTTGATATGACTAAGGATAGCACACATAGAAGGGCCAAACCCAGAGGGTTTAGCATTTCCTTCTCGGGAGTCAAGTTTTAGACCGGCATGCATGCCCACCAGCAAACCCTCTGAATTAAACAGAGGGGAGCCAGAAGCCTCAAAGTAAAAATGACTCCCAGGTTACAAAAGCATAACATTTGTTAAGTCTTCCTGTGTTCATACAAAAAGGAACTTGCTCTGAATAAACTATGCAAAGGACTCAAGGACAAGAGAAAAACAATATTTACAAGTCAACCAGAATTCTTTCACTTTGCAAAATCTATCCAAAGTTTTCTCCATGAGTGACAGTCAGATACTTGACTATCAAGTGGGTACCAGAGGCTCCTCTCACAACTTGTGCAACTATCATTTCTTTTCTAGAAGATAAGCTTATTTGATGGTTTTACTGCCATTACCGCCCCCCCCCCCCCGATGAATTGCAAGGAATTTCCCTTAAAGTTGGTAAGGAAACTGAATTCTCACTATCTTCAATCCTCAACACTCAACATTTCTTCATCCGGAATATCAGTCATTTCTTTAAACAAGTTTGGGAATTTCTGCTTGATATGACTAAGGATAGCGCACATAGAAGGGCCAAACCCAGAGGGTTTAGCATTTCCTTCTCGGGAGTCAAGTTTTAGACCGGCATGCATGCCCACCAGCAAAGCCTCTGAATTAAACAGAGGGGAGCCAGAAGCCTCAAAGTAAAGTGAGGTGTGATAGGTAATCACATCATTCTTTTCACTTACGTGGACATCTGAACGTTCTGCTTGCCTAGCCCGAAATTCCTGTTCCTGCTGACTCTGATGGATCACAAAACACGTCTCCACTTTCTTTCTCTGTCCATTTGGATGACCGATAAGATGGATCACATCACTAACTGCCACAGGAGTAGGGATCTTAGTTACTCCATAAAAAACTGGGGCTTCCACTCCTCTGTTCAGTTTCAGGACAGCATAATCAAGACTTCTATCGCCTACCTCAAACCAAGGGTCAAGAGAAAAGGAGTTCCTTTCCCTCTCGATGTTCTCTTCATAACCAAACGATACCTGTACACACTTACTAATTATACCTGCCCACAGGGCTTGAGCTACTCCCTGTCCAACAATCTCTTCTACCACATGCCAACAAGTGAAAACGAACTGCTTGTTAAAAACAAAGCAGGTGGCACTGCCCTTCCTTCCCATGTTCTCCCATGAGAGGTAACCGACTGTTTCGCTGTGATTATAAAGAAGCTTGATTGATTTAACCGGTATACCACTCTCAAACTCAATCTCAAAGAACCGGCCCTCCAGGTCATCCACGAGCTGGGAACTCTCTAAAACGCAGCTCTGGTTTTCCACGAGTTTCCAAACACTATTCTTCAGCCAGGGCAGAAACCTGTCATCCCGACATAAAGCCTTCTTAATGGTTTCTCCTTTGATACCACTGACACAGAGTTTGTCCCCTTGTTTGTATGACTGATACCCCTGATCAATGTCTGCTCTGTTCTTCCTGGTTACATCAATATAAAATTTGACACAGTTGTTTTCTAATTTAGGTGACTGCTCAACTAATGGGTTGTTTACTTTCTGCTCACTCTGAATTTCGGTAGAGTCCATTTTCACACCAGTTTGTTCAGAAAAATTATTCGGGTAGGTTATACGCTTATTGCAAATTTCAATATCCTTTATGCCAAGCGTCAGCAACACCGTGGCACTATGCGTGTCAATTTTATCTTGGAGAATTGAAACACGCTGGGGTACTTGAGTAAAGGGTTTCTTCTCACTGAGTTCAGTCAAAACTGGGCTGCTTTCTCCCTCACGATAGAGATCTGCTTTTTTCACATCTGTGGGCCCTTGGGCCTGGGTATCAGGTTTATCTTTTGGATCGTTTCCACAGTCCTTCTTCGTTTGCTCTTTCTTGGCCTAAAATTAAGATGAAAATGTAAAAACTCTGATCATCATAGTAGTCTTTTCCCAAAAGCTCTACAGGAATCTCAGAACCAATCTCATGTTGCGAATACAATGAAGTCTGATTTTGAACTGGCATCCAAATTGTAAGCTGTTTTCTATCCCATCAGAACAATTAAGCTCTTAATGGTGCTATCTTCTTACATTTTTCTAGGAATATAAGTATGAACAGTATTTCCGGGCCCACCAAAATCAAATTCTTGAAGTATTTTTTCCTTTCCTATGTTCCTGCTTTTCGATTTGGGGGGGCAGCATACCAGGATATGCTCAGGACTTATTACTCCTGGCTCTGCACTAGAGCCCCTGGACAGGCTCCAGTGACCTGTGGGAAGCCTGGGATCAAATCCCAGTCAGCCATGTGCAAGGCCAATGCCCTACCCACAGTGCTAGTTCTCCAGCACCTAAACTATTTCTAACATTGTTGACTATATGGGTAGGAAGTACAGTTTTCACATTTTCCACATATGGTGATGAACTGCAGGGAACACTTGTTCGTAAAGTATCAAACTCAGCAGGATTGGTTTCCATGTTTATTACCAGGCATGAAATGTTAAAACCAACATAATGTAACCCATTGCTTATTAATTAGTTATTTATTAGGTGGCTATTCATTTATTTGTTTTTATATCATAATTTTAAGCTTTCTTTAAAAATAATTTTTAAATCGCATTTTAGATAACATGGTTACTGCAGTATAACTGTCATGGTTTTGTCATCCAAAAGTATTATTCCTTCACCAGATCAAAGTACACTCCACCACCATCCTTAAGGGATTTCAAATCTCTCTCTTCCCCCACCAGAAGACTGGTTAATAATTTCAGTTTTGTGCTCAAAAAACCTGGGCTTATCATCATTTAATAATGTATACTCTTGTTTCCCATGTTTTTTATCTCTATATAACACAGATGAGTGAGGAGTATTCTAAATGGGAAAAGAGTATGATGGTTAGAGTAGAAAACAGAATAAGTTCAGACAAACACCAGCTTAAGTCCAAATCTTTATGCTACTTTTGTTTTTAGCAACAAATTACTTCTCTCCTCATAAACAAACTGAGGGTTAAAACAATCTACAGCTTGTCCAACAAGGTTACGGTTAAGATTCAATAATGTAATTGTTTTCTCAAGTACTCTCTAAGTATAGGTAATTCTTGTAATCAAATAGATTAGCCATATTTGAGGTGAGATATGGTATGAAGCTACAAAAATATCACTAATTCTGTCTTTATTCCACAGTTGACTAAAGAAATGTATATTTGACCATTTGCTGTTGTTCAGGAAACGCTGCAATTATTTTTATCAAAGGTGATTTGGATCAAGAGATGATCTGTATTAGAACTCCTTTTCCCACTGTCACTCCACTCAAATAGAAAGAATAAAATGGATGAGAGAGAATTCACCTGAATTCTCATCATAAGGCAATTTTTAGCTAGTAGTGACTATGAAACCCAATGTCAGAGATAGCTAAGTCTAAAACTGATACATTCCATACAATGCAACTATTAAAAAGACAAAATCATGCCCTTTGCTACTACATGATGGAACTAAGGCCATCATGCTGGTGAAGTCAATGGGAAGGAGAGAGGCTGTCACAGAATGATCCCTCCCCTGTGTGATACAGAAATATACTTAGGAAGGAGCAACAAATGGCCAAAGGCAACAGAACTGAAAAGTTGGTCTACAGAACTGGGGGAGATGACATGGTTACAAGGGACACTGATTGTGGGAAGAGGGCACTTTAGCGATGAGAGTGGTGTTGGGATAAATTTACACGTAAAATTCTCATTAGCAGCACTGCAAATCACAGCAATAAGAATGTGGGTAAAAACAAAGTAAGTATATTTCATAGACATGCTTTATAAACATACACTTTTTGAAGGGGGAGCCGGCTCCTCTGTGATATTCCTTCTCTCATTCAATGCCTTTCTCTCATTGTGTTTCACAAAAGCCATGATGGCTTTAAGGTGAACAGGAAGCTCAACTGAAACACTAATTTTAAATTCAAAATTTAAGTTACTGTAGTCTCCCCAATGCTATCTATTAATTACACAGATGATAAGACCTTTCTTATTTTTTCTCCACCAACTGTCAACTCACTCTCCTGTGAGGTGTCAACTTAGCCAGCAAACAGTTTAGCCACCAAAAAAAAAAATCAACTCAACAAAAAAAAGCTACCTCTGATTTAAAAAAAGAAAAGGAAAAAGAGCATGAAATTAATACCTCAAAGCCAGAGAATATATTGGTCATGAGGATTGGTCAATGGTAGGAATCTATCACAAGTGTGTGTGCAGGGGGAGAAGGGTAGTTAGGGTACAGAAGGGACCACTATGATAAAAAAGAGTTGGAAATGATCACTGTGGACAAGAGCTGAGTGTTGAGTGTAGGTAAAAGAATGACAAGCTTACAGTATCAGTATTGAAAACCATAATGCACAAAGGCGCAAAGAACGTGTGTTTGTGTGTGTGTGTGTGAGAGAGAGAGAGAGAGAGAGAGAGATGAGAGAGAGAAATGAAGAAAGGGAGAGGGTGGGAGAGAGACAAGAAAAGTCCCTGCTTAGAGGCTGGGGGTGAGGGGTCCCGTGGTGTGGCAAGAGGGAAACTAGGCACTTCTGTGCTGGGAAATGTACACTGGTGAAGGGATGGGGGTTGGAACATGATATGAACTCAAATACAATCATGAACAAATCTGTTACTGTGTATCTCACGCTGACTCAATTAAAAACATAAATTAAAAGTTTTCAATCAAAAAACTAAAAGTTCCCTCTGAGGGAGCACTGCACCTTTTTTATTTATTTATTTATTTATTTTTTTATTAATAGTTTATTTTTAATTAGTGAGTCAACGTGAGGGTACAGTTACAGATTTATACATTTTTGTGCTCATGTTTCTCCCTTACAAAGTTTGATAACCCATCCATTCACCAGTGCCCATTCTCCACCACCAGTAAACCCAACATCCCACCCCCCCTTCCCAGTCCCGTCTCCCCCCACCCCACCCTGCCACTATGGCAGGGAATTCCCTTTTGTTCTCTCTCTCTGGTTAGGTGTTGTGGTTTGCAATAAAGGTGTTGAGTGGCCATTGCGTTCAGTCTCTAGTCTATATTTGGCCCGCATCATCTTTCCCCCACATGACCAACAACCACATTTTACTTGCTGTTCCCTTCTCTGAGTTGCCCAGAATGAGAGAACAGCCTCCAAGCCATGGTGACAACCTCCTGGTACTTATTTCTACTATTCTTGGGTGTTCGTCTTATAGTCTATTATTCTATATTCCACAGATGAGTGCAATCTTTCTATGTCTGTCTCTCTCTTTCTGACTCATTTCACTTAGCATGATACTTTCCATGTAGATCCACTTATATGCAAACGTCATGACCTCATTTTTTCTGACAGCTGCATAGTATTCCATTGTATATATGTACCAGAGTTTCTTCAACCAGTCATCTGTTCTAGGGCACTCGGGTTTTTTCCAGATTCTGCCTATTGTAAACAGTGCTGCGGTGAACATATAAGTGCATATGTCACTTCGACTATACTTTTTGGCTTTTCTGGGATATATTCCCAGCAGTGGTATTGCTGGGTCAAATGGGAGCTCAACCTCAAGTTTTTTGAGAGTCGTCCATACTGTTTTCCAAAAGGGCTGAACTAGCCGGCATTCCCACCAGCAGTGTAGAAGGTTGCTTTTGTTCTTTTGGATGTGTGCTAGCCTCTGTGGTGTGAGGTGGTATCTCATGGTTGTTTTGATCTGCATCTCTCTGACGATTAGTGATGTAGAGCACTTTTTCATGTGTCTTTTGGCCATTCGTATCTCTTCCTTGGTAAAGTTTCTGTTCATTTCTTCGCCCCATTTTTTGATGGGGTTGGATGTTTTCTTCTTGTAGAGTTCAACCAGTGCTTTATATACCCTTGATATCAACCCCTTATCTGATGGGTATTGTGTAAATATCCTTTCCCATTCTGTGGATAGTCTTTGTATTCCGGTCACTGTATCTCTTGCCGAGGAGCACTGCACCTTTACTCAAAACTTCTCTAGCTGACAGTTCTCCTATCATAAAGAGTTCATTCTTTCTTTTGCAAAAAAAAAAGAAAATCATCATTGACTTTTTATATTGTACAGAGTATGTATAGAGTGGGTAGCTCGGCAACTGGGGAGATCAGAAAGTGGCCCACCCACGGTCATGCTACATGGCAGAGAGGGAGCCCAGAGACAAATGCAAGGACTTGAAAGAGCGGGCTGTGTTGGAGGTGCTCTCAAAAATATTCTCTACTTACGCAGAAGCTCATATGGCTTTCATTTAAGAAGGAGTTGAGATCCAGAGAGATAGTACAGGGAAAACCAGAAACAGCCCCTGAGCACAGCTGCGTCTGACCCAACTACAGCAGAGTAGCTCATCAACCCCAACACCTGCTCTTGGTGTGGAAGAGCTGAGATACACAGGAATGACCTAAGTATCAGGAAAGGAATCAAGGAAACAAACGAATTTTAGAATGAGAGCTTAGGTACCAGAGCAATAGTACAGCAGGGAGGGCGTTTGCCTTGCATGTGGCAGTACTAAGTTCAATTCCCCAGCATCCAATATGTTTCCATAATTACCATCAGGAGTGATCCTTAGTGCAGAGCAGGGGGTAACTCCTGAGTACAGCTGAGTGTGATGCAAAAAAGCCAGCCTCATCCAAAATGAAAAAACAAAAAAAAGAATGAGAGCTTACCTGGGCAGAGTCAGGGACTTTACTGCTGCTTCAGTGTATTTTAGAAGAGGAAGGTGCCTCTATCTCTCTTCTGAGGTCTCTCTCTTGGAAGAAAAGGAACAATAAAAACAAGATCTTCAATAATGATAAACATCACTAAAAGAAAAGACCAGGACAGTAGCAGTTGTCTTCAGAATTTCAGTACCTAAGAAGAAGCTCGGTCCATGAGAGCCCCCTATAAAGCTTCTCTTCTCGGGACTGGGGCTATACACAGTGGGTATGGGGCTTGGCTTGTGTGCGCTGACCCGGGTTCCATCCCAGGCATCCCATATGATGCACTAGGAGTCATTCCTGAGTGCTGAGCCAGGAATAACACCTGAGCATCACTAGGTGTGACCGGAAAAAAAAAAAAGCAAAGCAAAATCAAAAGTTTCACTTATAAAGAGCCCTTCAATGAATACACGGAGAATAAAGGTAATGTATAAATCTTACCGTCTTGAGAGAGAGGTATTAATAATCTCCCTGACTATTCAAGAACTGAAACATTCAGAGAGATTAAGCTGTAGATTCAGGTTTAAGCGGCCACAGAAAAATATACTTCTGGAAACTTTTGATTGTGAACATTTTCAGCAGAAACAGAGAACAAGGAAACTCATGTAACTATCAGGAAGAGTTGAATTTTCTTTTGAAAAATGTACATCTTCTAGTTTTTCTGTACCATGGTTAGAAAAGTCCTAACGTTTTCTTTTTTTTTCCTATTTTTGCTTTATGGGTCACACCCAGCGATGCACAGGGGTTTCACCTGCCCTGCACTCAGGAATCACCCCTGACGGTGCTCAGAGGACCATATAGGATGTTGGGAATCTAACCCAGGTTGGCCGCGTGCGATTCAATCGCCCTACTGCTGTACTATTGCTACAGCCCCCAAAAGTCCTAACGTTTGATCCCTAGTTATATCTTTTCATCTATAAATATGAAGGGCTTCTTTATCATCATTTTAATCAATTCAGACCAAGATGAAGCACCGGGGTTTAGTTATTATGTACATCAAGTCTTTTCATCTAGGTAAAACATGGGCTTCTTTTACTTTTGAGATTGACTTTGTTGTATCACTGCGATTCAACAGACCATTGTAAAGCTGTTCATGATTGGGTTTCAGTCATGCAGTGTTCCACACCCATCTATCCACCAGTGTACCTTTCCCAAGACCAGTGTCTTCAGTTTTCCTCCAGTCACCACCACCCCACGCCCCCAGCCTGCCTCTATGCTCTTGGCAAGCAGAACTTCCTGGAAATTAGGCTAACTCTCCTAACCATCTCTGTGTAGAGTAGGAGTTCTGGCTTCCTCCAGCATCACATTCTTAGCCGCCTGTTTATAAAATGAGGCAATAACTGTAAATGAAAGTGAATGAGGCAACAGCTGTAAATTACATTGGAAGTGCTGGACCGATATTAATGTTCATTTAAGCTGTTGGGTTCAACTGCCAGACATCAGGGATTGTATCCAGGCTGCACAGCCTTTGTCATATTTCTGTTTCAATCTCCAAACCACTTCAATCTGTGTACCAAGCAGGATCAACCTCCATTGTCACAACCATTGTCACTGACTTTAGCTCAGTGCCTGGCACATAACAAAAATATGATAGTACATATTCCTGCTCGAAGAATTACCACAGTATTCAGATACTCACCACGGACATGTGTTTTCTAAGCAGCAGAGAACCTAGGAGAACAAAAATAGAAGCAAACAGTTAAGGATCTGAACTGCTTTGTGAGATGCTAAAGAAAAAGAACCTAATGCCCAGCCATGAAGAATGGTTGCAGTCCAAGAGTGCCTGAGACTGTGACTCATCTTATGGAACTTGACAGAGGACACATGTGCCCAGAAGAGAGTCAAAGGAGGAAAAAGAAACATGAATTTGCAACGTCCACTGGGAAGAACGTGACCAATCTCAAGAGAAAGGGACAAGAGGTTAAATCAACACCCCAAGAGCTACCCTAGACAACATATACAGAAAGAAACAAGTTTTTTTCAAATATGAAAAGTGTCCTCCTCTCTGCCATCCTGCAATGTTTTTTTTGTTTGTTTGTTTAATTTTTTTTTATTTTATCACCATGTGGAAAGTTACAAAGTTCTCAGTTATACAATATTCAAACACCATCCCTTCACCAGGGCCCATATTCCACCACCAAAATCCCCAGTAGACCCCCTGCCCGCCACCCCCAACTGTATAACTGATGAATTTCACTTCATTTTCTCTTTACCTTGATTATGTTCCATATTTCAACACCAAACTCACTATTATTGTGGGAGTTTTACCCCCAAACAAGATAGCCCTACTAAGGAAGCATTTGATAATTAGTTTTCCATTAAAAGATTGTATGTTTTCAGGTTTTAGAAAAGGTCATGCAGCCGCATTTGCGGCTGTGAGGCTCGGATGTGTCCCAGTCCCAAATCCCGGAGCCATGTTAGTTGCTGCTCAGTGTCGCCAGGGCTCCATCTGGAAAAGGTGTGCAGGCTGCACCTCCTCCTTCCGGCCCCCCGGTGTTGCTGGCCCCGATTCGGGTCCGGAGCATTTTCCGGGCCGTGTTGCTCACCAGAATGCCTGGCCGCTTCTCTGTTGAATGTATCAAAATGGCGCCAAGGGTGGGTCGAGGGCGTGACTTCCGGCGGCCGGGACCACTGGAGTTTTGGGCTGGCGCCGCCCCACTACAGTGCCCCCCCGTGGCTCGGATGTGTCCCAGTCCCGAATCCCGGAGCCGTGTTAGTTGCTGCTCAGTGTCGCCAGGGCTCCATCTGGAGAAGGTGTGCAGGCTGCACCTCCTCCATCCGGCTCCCCAGTGTTGTTGGCCCCAATTATCCTGCAATGTTTTTTGAGAGTTGAGCAAACCCTTCTGACCTTGCCCTTCTCCAACAGAAGGACTTAAATCAACACAGTCCTTCTGGGCCTGTTTTCAGCCCTAGCAAAAGGCTCCTCCCCCCTTAGAATTCCCTCTTTCCCCTCTTCTCTCCGCCCTCCCTCCCGCCCTCTCCCCTGCCCTCTCTCCCCTTTCTCTTTCTGCTACATTAATTTCCCTCCTAATTCTCCTCTATCTCTCCTCCTTTTAGTCCTCTCACCTAGCCTTCTCTCCCTTTCTTCCTCTGACCCCCTGCTCTTCCCCTCCATCTTTTCTCTCCCAGCCTCTCTGTCTTTTCTCTTTTCCTCCAATCTGTTCTACTCCCTCACTCTCCCGGAACCCTCCTGTCCAGCTAATTCTCCCTCTCTCCTTCATACTCTTTCTCTCACTCGTCCCCTATCCCCGCATCACTTCCTACTTCTCTGGGCTCACAACTCCTTCCTCTTTTTCTCTCTCCCCCTTCCTTCCCCTCCAACCTCAGACCTTCCCATTCAGCCCTCTCCCTCCTCTCTCCCAGGTCTCTTCCTCTCCCTCCTTCCTATTCCCCACTGTCCTCCCAGTAGCATTGGCCCTGCAGAAGCACACCTGCTCATTGACGGGCTTCGTTGCATCTCTGCTAACTCTCTGCTTCATTGTTCCGTACAATAAGAAGCAGGTTCCTGTGTCATCTAGGTAACCTGGAGGTGAGCAGCAAGTGTGGCCCTGACCTGGAGACCTCCTGCATTTGCTTAACCTCCGAACAACACCCGCCGCCCAGACGCTATAGCTCACCTTGCCTGCCGCCGCCAGCACCAGCACCCAGGGACACCCAGCAGAATTCAGCACCAGGTAGGCTACTCTTGTTGGGTTTCATTGGGGGTTTTTTTTGGCCCTGAAGGACTGCTGCTCACCTGCCTTTTGGTACTTTAGCTTTCAATTCCCTCTGGTCCCTTAAGCATAAGTCGCCCACCCCATTTCCCCTCTATTTCTTTAATATCCTATCCAAGAAATCCTAGGCACCACATCAGGACTCCTAAACCCTTCCGGTGTGATCCCTGAGTAGTTCGGAGTGAGCCCTGGGCGCGCAGGGAGGGGCCCAACACCTCCTCCCCAAACCAACATAAAGGGCAGTGGGGAGAGCTGCACCCCCACAGTGACTAACTGGACAGTTTGCAGAGCCCCCACGGTGGGTGAGGCTGGCCAGGCTGAGCTGATGGGGACTGCGAGGGAGCTGAAACCAGGATGGCAGAGGAAAGGGAGGACCAGGAGGAAGAAGGAAGTGGGGAGTCCCCCCTCATTTATTACATGAAACACCTCAAACTCCCTTCTTTCAACTCTCCCTTGTGGGTTTTGTCTTTTGCTTTGGGGTTTAGATTTATTTGCAGATTCTGACTCTTTTATTTTTTTGCGGGTGGGAGGTTCGGGGTGGGGGGGAGCGGCGGTCGGTGTGAATTTGGATTTTTACTAGACCAAACCTTGTGTGTTCTTTTGACCATGAAACTGTTAAAAGGAAACCCAGGATCCCACCGAGCAAGTAGATAGATGACTCAGGATATCTGGTGTGTGACTGTGACTTTAACTTTGGAAATCTAAGTACACAATCCCAAGATCCACCGCGGTCCCAGGAATACACACCGCCCACTTTTTTGAGTGGCGGCCTAGTCTAGCTGGCAAGGCCTTTCCAAAACGGAAACTAATCGAAAACTTTCTCGTCGAATCAGAGGAGCAGAATTTGGGCCCTGCCTAAGCCCAGCTCTGCCCCCAAAACCTCTTTGGCTCTGGGCCTCGGGTCGAAGCCACTCACCCACTCCTAGTTCCACGGAACCTCAGAGTAGAACTACTCGCCGATCAGAGACACAGCCTGGCAGCAGCAGTGCGTGGTTCCGAGTTGGATCCCAGAGCACTTTAACTCCTGTGATGTCAAAGGAACCACTAGAGACGAGGAATCCCGCGAGCAACAGGGCGGGAATGAGCTTCTAGGAGAAACTCAGATGACCGCCTTCCCCGCGCTCCACGGGGATGTGCCCAGCATGCCGCATGCGTCCTGCCCTCAGGGGGTTGTGCCCAGAATGCCGCATGCGTGCACAAGCCTGACGCTCTAGGCGCACCTCATCCCTGTGTCCGCTGGGCGGTAGACTTGAGGTCCGCACAGGCCATAGAGCTTAAGTTATCCCCGCCACTGCCCATCAGAAGGAGGCAGAGGGCTTAGTTTTACTTCTGGAGTCCGGACTCAGGCTCAGGTCCTGCACTTGCCCGCGAGGCTTTTCAGCCTATTGCAAGTAACTCTACCACCCCCTCCCCCTGGCTTCAGTGGAATTTGGGATTCTCCTGAAAAGACCCTCCAGTGGAACTTGGGGCCCTCCCCTAGTGGAATATCCTTTCCCATTCTGTAGACTGCCTTTGTATTTTGGTCACTGTTTCTTTTGAGATGCAGAAGTTTCTTAGTTCAAGACAGTCCCATTTGTTTATCTCTGTTTTCAATTGCTTGGTCAGTGGCGTGTCATTTTTGAAAATACCTTCAGTTTCAATGTCGTGGAGGGTTTTGCCAACCTTGTCTTCCAGGAACCTTAGGGATTCCGGTCTGATGTTGAGATCTTTAGCCATTTTGACCTGACTTTTGTACATGGTGGCAGGTAGAGATCAGAGCCCATTTTGTTGCATGTAGCTGTCCACTTTTGCCAGCACCATTCGTTGAAGAGGCTTTCCTTGCTCCAATTCACATTTCTTGCTCCCTTATCAAAGATTAGATGATCATCTATTTGAGGGTGTGTGTGAGGATATTCAACCCTGCTCCATTGGTCTGTGGCTCTGCCTTTCTTCCAGTATCCTGCTGTTTTAATTATTACCGCTTTGTAGTAGAGATTGAGGTTGAGGAGGGTGATTCTTCCCATATTCTTTTTCTCAAGCGTTGCTTTAGCTATACATGGGGGCTTATTGTTCCATATGAATTGCAAGAGTGTTCGCTCTATTTCTCTGAAAAATGTCATGGGTATCCTTATAGGGATCACAATGAATGTGTACAATGCTTTGGGGAGTATTGCCATTTTGGCAATTTATTTCTACCAGTCCATGAGCAGGGGATATCCTACCATTTCCTCGTGTCCTCTTTTATTTCTTGAAGTAGCGTTTTGTAGTTTTCTTTGTACAAGTCCTTTGCCTCCTTAGTTAAACTGATTCAGAGGTACTTGATTTTCTGAGGCACTATTGTGAATGGGATTGCTTTTTTTATGTCGCTTTTTTCTCTATCATTATTTGCATATGGGAAAGCCAAGGACTTTTTGGTATTGATTTTATAGCCTACAACTTTACTGTACAAGTCTAATGCTTCTAGGAGTTTCTTGGTTTTAGGGTTCTCTAAGTACAGTATAATATCATCTGCAAATAGTGGGAGCTTGATTTCTTCCTTTTCTACCTGAATGGAGGGCTAACTTTTTTACCAGATACTCTAGTCTCTGCCATGCTAAGTAGGATGGAGTATTAAAGTAGAACAAAAATACCAAATGACACACCAGAACGTTTGTATGGAGCCTAATTCAGTTTTAAAAGAATAGAAATAATATCTTGATGACTTGACATTAGTAATCAAACCATTCTAAACTGCTTGTATTTTATAAGCTATGGTCATTTATAACTCATAACAATCTTTGGCTACTGTTCACTTCTAATTGATGTCAATAATAATAGCGATCTGTATAAAAATAAAAAGAAAAGGCGCGGGCGAGGGAAGGGATGCCTCACCGCACCGAGCCAGGCACAGGACCTAGGGCAGCAGCTGTCTCTCCCGCCACCCGAGTTCGGTAACCTCCGGCTGCTTCCCCCACCCCGGGGAGGTTGATGGCGAAGATGTGGCAGGCGGAGGAAGGAACGGAGCCATGATGGTTGGTCTCACTTGCAGTTTATTCCAATCTTCTCTCTATACACTCTCCGGACCTATACACTTTCCCCCCCTCACCTTCTCTCCGAAATCCTTTTATTGATCACGGCCCTTCCAAAGGGCGCAATACATTGCCATCACCAAAGGCACCAAAAGATCTTACAGGAAGCACATTGAGGCAACATAATTCTCTTAGACCTGCAGGCCTTTAATCTAGGCCCCCCAGAAAGAAGATACAAAACCCAAACTGAAGCATTCATTGGGCTGAAAGCACTCGGATTTACATCCCAAAGACCAGGCTGGGCTGCAGCAAGAAATCTACATGTCAATTACAAACTAGACAGCACCTGAAGTTTACATCCCAAAGACTAGGCTGGGCCAGAGCCTGGAATCTACAGGGTCAAAGATCAGCTAGGTTTTTGAAACAAAGGTTTCTGTGACAAAACTCCAGAAGGCATCTGGAAAAGGGGAAATATTCCAACATCGATTAACATGTATATACAGTCCTTAGATCTTCCAAGACAATCCTAATATTCAGAGATCTGTTTCAAAATATCCTGAAAATGTCAGGGGTCTTGTTAATCACACGTGTAACCCTTGATGTGAATGAATCTCAAAACCTTGCCAGGACGATCAACCCAAACACCCACATATGGTGTTTGTGCTTTTTCATGGGTTTTCACGTTCAATTGAGGTTTTCAGTGAGAGTGATGCAAGAGCAAAAGGCAGAGATTCTGTTGCTGGTGCCTGAGCCATAGGACAGCAGGTAGGGTTCTTGCCTTGCTCGTGGCTGATACAGGTTCTACCTATTCACATGCTAGAAGGTTCCCCAGTACCTGAGGCAGAGGCAGAAGTAAGCCCTGCCAGGTACAGGCCCCCCGAAAACCAAAGAAACAAGCAAGAATAAATTCCTTTATCTTTTTGTTCTTTATTTTGAAAGGCTGGTAGATTTCCATACAATTAAAGAAATAAGACAGAACTCTCACATTTATTCTTTTCCCTAAAATACCCCAATGTAAACAGCTTACATAGATATAGATACAGACTGCAATATCACTATGAATTTTAGCAGTTATCTTACTTGGATCAAATGGACAACGAAGGAAATTTTAACATGCCAATTTCTCAAATTCCAAGTTTTATTTCATCAAATTCTAACACATTCTGCACTGAGAAGCGGGGTCATGTTTTTTAAAACCATCTTGCAACTTTTAAGGATTATCTGTGGGGCTTCTAGAATTATCCATAAAAGTCAGGAAAGACAATTTGTTTGTCTTGCCATACCCAATAGTGTTCTATGGTTGTTCCCAATGGTGTTGAGGGAACCATGTAGCACCAGAGACTGAACCTGGGGCTGTGGCATGCAAGACAGGTGTTGTAGCCCTTTGAGCTCTCTCCCTGCACAAGCAAGAAAATGTTGTTCTCAAGTTTAAGATCATACTTATGCATTGTCTTACAAAGTTTTTTAGGGTCGCCAGGAGACAGCTTGGTGGTACACTCTCCTTCTGGATGCCAAATAATACATATTAAGTCACCAAGTGAAGCAGGAGTAGGTCCCCCACACGGTCCAGAAAGAATGTGGACTCCCTCTCCTGTATCCAGTTTCAGAACAGCATAATCAACTTTCCACAGCTACCTCAAACCAATGGTCAGGAGAGAAGCAGTTCTCTTCCTTCTCCATGGCCTCTTCCTAACCAAATGTCACCTTTACACGCTCACTAACTATGCCTGCCTACTCAGTTTGATCTATGGTAGTGTCACAGGATAAGGCCCCGGTAGCCCCCAAACACCAAACTCTCAGGCTCACACCATGGTGAGCATCACTAAGCAAAGTGGGCTGTGACATTCTCTCCCTGGCAGATTAAGAAGATAAATCTAACTTGGCAACAAGAACTCTTTCGCTTTGCGAAAATCCAAGTGTTCTCTGTGAATTCCAGTCAGATATTTGGTATCAGTGAGTGGCAGAGGCTCCCCTCACAACTTGACCAATCATCATTTCTTTTCTACGAGATAAATTTATTTGATTATCTTACTCCAGTCAACTCTGCCCTCCACACACACACCCAGTGGAATACAAGAAATTTCCCTTAAGGCCGGGTAAGAAACTGAATTTTCACCATTCTCAATACGCATCACTGTCAAATTCTTCATCCTTATTGACACCTATTTCTAGATACCACCTAGGAAAATTCTGCTCCATATGACTAAGAATAGAACGTATACAGGGGCCAAACTCAATAAGCGAAGGACTATTTCCATGGAGATTCAAATTCAGACCAGCGGCATGCATGTCCACCAGCGAACCCTCTGCAATAACACAGGGAAGACAGAGGCCCCAAAGAAAAAAGAGCTGTGATAGGTAATGACATCATTATTTTCACTTATTTCCAGGAAACACCTTCGAGTGACCATGTGGACAGAGGGAAACTATGTCTACCTAGCCCAACATTCCTGCTCTCGCTGAGCCTGAGGGATCACAAGGCAAGACTCCGTACACTTTGGCTTTCCTTCTGGGTGACCAATTATATATATCAAGCCACTAATTGATGCAGGACTCAGTCCCTTGTAGAGTCCATAAGGAACTTGGGCTTTCTCTTTTTTCAGTTTCAGAACAGCATAATCAAGACTTTCATCAGCTACCTCAAACCAAGGGTCAACAGAGAAGCATTTCTCTTCCTTCTGCAGGGCCACTTCATAACCAAATGACACCTTTACACACCGACTGACTATGTCTGCCCACAGGGTTTGATCTACTCCCTCTCCCACAATATCTCTTATCACATGCCAACAAGTCAAAATGAACTGCTTGTGAAAAACAAAGCAGGTGGCACAGCCCCTTTTCCCCCTGTGGTCCCATGAGAGGTACCCGAGTGAGCCACTGAGATTATAAAGCAGTTTGTGTACTATAACTTGAGTAGAGTCATTGATAAGTTTTGAAAAGTTTGTTTTGTGTAATTTAAAGAAGCTGGCTTTTCTTTTGGCTCTCTTGACTTCCTTCTCAAAGTTTTCTCTGAACTTTTCACTTTCTGTTTTTAACCCGGGGGTGCTCCTTGTTTCTCTCCCCTGACTCAAAATTCTGAGCTGTGGCTGAACTTGAGCTCCTCTTCGCAAACACAACCTCAAAGAGCCTGCCCTCCAGTTCATGCACAAGCTGGGAGCTCTGTAGAATATAGTCCAGGTTTTCCATGGGTTTCCTTCCAGACACTATTCTCCATAGAGGGTAGCAACTTCCCATCCCAACGCAAAGCCTCCTTAATGGTTTCTCCTTTGAAACCACAGACATAGAGTTTGTTCCTTTGCTTTGGAAGATGACTGCACTCCAAATCTTTACTGCCCACTTCCCAACTGCATGAATACAAAATTTAAGCCTCTCTTACTCGTCCTTCCCAATGGCACAGCATTAGAAGTTCTTCAGTGTCAGGGGAATAAGACCCATCATTGTTACTGTATTTGGCATATAAATAAACCCCAGGGAGCTTGCCAGGCTCTTTCCCGTGTGGGCAGTAGACACTCAGTAGCTTGCCAGGTTCTCCAAGAGGGAGAACTTGGCTATCAATGGTCGCGCAGCTGCATTGCTGCCGCATAGTTCTGGGAGCTTGGTTTTATAATCTCTGGATGTTGGCCGTTGATGGGATTTCACGGCACCAGAGGTAGTTTATAAGTGTGACTGCCTAGCTACTGGAAAACGGGCAATCTGGGTGGAAGAGGCCCAGTCCCAATCTAAGCAGCCTTGGAGATCTCGGCCCCAGGTTCCACACACCTGGGTTCCTCTGCTGGTTCCTTCATGTGTGAGGTTCATTCGAAAAATTTGTCCTAAAATTTAAAGATGATATGTAAAAATTCTGGATTATTAGTCTTTTCATGAAAGTCCTACAGGAATCGCAGAAACAGTGTCAAGATTATGAATACAGTGAAGTAGGAATTTGAGCGGGCATCCAAATGTTAAGCTGTTTTCTGTCCCATCAGATCAGTTAAGCTCATACTGCTGCTATCTTGTTATATTTTTCTGAAAAAGTTGAGGATAAACATTTTTTCTAGGCCCACCAAAATCAGACTCTTAAAATATTATTTTTTTCAGTTCTCTTTTTTCAATTTATGAGTTTTGGGAGCTGTACCAGAATACGCTCAGGACATACTCTTGGACCTGCACTCACTCCTGGTGGGGCTCCAAACCCAGATCAGTTGTGTTCAATGCATATGCCCTACCCCCTGTGCTATCTCTCCAGCATGTAGAGTATTATTTGTAGTATTGTTAACTATCAACTACACGGTTTTTACTTTTTTCCAAGCACGGTGATGAAGTCCAACAGATACTTATTTGTAAAATGTCAAACTCAACAGGGGTAAGTTCCCATAGTTTCTTACCGGGCGTGAAATGTAAAAACCAGCACTAATGAACTAATCATATGAGCAAAATAATAGAGTTATTTCTAATAATAAAAACCTTTCACCTAAGCATCTATTATATAAAGACTGAAATTATTTCTCTTGTTACATCCATTAATATCCAGAGAAATAGTACAACGAATAAGGCCCTTATCTTGCATGCAAACCACACAGTTCAATCCCTGGCACTCCAGAGGGTCCCCCAGGCCCTGCCAGGAGTGATCCTTAAGCCCAGAGTTATGAGTAATCCCTGAGCACCAGCAGGGGTGACACAAAAACAAACGAAAGTTGCAAAGGTAACTACTGCTGCCAGGAGAGTATTCAATGACATATTTTTAAATCTTATGAAATAAAAAGAAACATACATTTTCTTTCTTTTAGACAGAGAAACTGTAGCATAGAACTTTTTTTTGACAGACTCATATTCTATGGCTGCAAATAACTACTTTAAAGTGCACATCGGATCCCCAAGTACTTACTTCAATATCTTTATTAGACCATACAATCTTCTTAAGAAGGGAGGATGAGGTGGGGAGAATTTTTAAATCTCTAGTTTCCTTTTAAATATGAATTTATTTAAAAACCAGGGCAAGGAAGAGAAATTAAATGAGAACGATAAATCAAATACCAGAAATTCCCACAGAAACTGAGAGTACCTAATCCTTCTGCCTCAGTGGCAATTTGTCCCCAATCACAAACGTCAATCCATGTGTGTCCAAAGAAGTGGGTGCAGGAGGCCAGAGACATAGTACAACGGTAGCACATTTGCCTTGAATATCGTGGACCAGGGTTTGATCCACGGCATCCCGTAACTGCACCCCCCTTCCACACTGGCAGGAGTGATTCCTGAGTACAGAGCCAGGAATAAACCTCCTGAGCAATGCCGGGTTTGACCCAAATAGAAAAAAAAAAAAGTGGGAGCTAATGTGTAAGCCATCACTGGCGAATAAGGGACTGACAAAGCCAGGATTGGTGTGACGATTAAATGTAGCATCACCTGTCCCAATGCCTAGTGTAATTATTGGCCCATTAATAGGAAATTTTTATTTCAGAGAGATAAAGTAACATAAATTTATTCTGTCCATACAGGAACTGTCAAATTACTTCCCCAGAGTCGGTAGTGCGTTTACATTGCACACGTCAGACCCAGGTTCAATTCCCAGCATCCCATATGGTCCCCTGAGCACCGCTAGGAGTAATTCCTGACTGCAGAGCCAGGAGTAACCCCTGAGCATTGCTGGGTGTGACACAAGAAGCCCCCCCACTTCCGCATCCCGGAAAAAGAATCAGAGATTTCCCTGGCAGAGTCAGGAACTTGACTGCTGCTTTAGTTGTTGTTAGAAGAGGTTTTCCGTCTCTACCTCTCCTCTGAGGTCTCTCTCTTCAAAGAATATGAACAATAGAAATGAGATCTGCAATAATGACAAACATCACTAGAATAAAAGGCCAGGACAGTAGCAGCTACCTTCAGGATTTCAACATCTAAGAGGAAACTCAGTCCATTGAGAGCGCCCTACAAAGCTTCACTTCAGTGGCTGGAGGTGTATAATAGTGTGCAGGGGGCTTGGCTTGTGCCCCTCACCCAGGCTCCAGCCTCCGCATCCTATATGATGCCCCATGTACCGCTAGGAGTGACTCCTGACCGTCGAGCCAGGAAAAAGCCCTGAGCATCGCTAGGTTCGGGGATTAAAATTAAAACAAAGCAAAAAGCTTCACTTATGAAGAGCCTTCAATGAATACACGGAGAACAGAAGGTATCTCAAATAAAGCTTACAGTCCTGAGACAGAGGGATGAATAATCTCCCCTTACTATTCAAGAACTGAAACATTCAGAGACATTACGCTGAGGCTCACGCGGCCCCAGAAAAATATGCTTTGGGTAACTTCTGATTATGAACATTATGAAAGTCATGAAGCTATCAGAGTTAGTTTTTCTCTTGGAAATTTAGTTTTTGATACTAACGTTTTATCCCTAGTTATTTCTTTTCTATTTTTTTCAATTTTTTTAATGGAATAACCATGAAAAAAGTTACCAAGCTTTCAGGTTTAAGTCTCAGTCGTACAATGATCAAATACCCATCCCTTCTCCAGTGCACATGTTCCACTACCAAGAACCTCAGTAAACCTCCCAACCCACCCCCCACAACATGTGTGGCTAATGATTTTCACTTTACTCTCTGTATACTCTGATTACATTCGACATTTCAACAGAAAACTCACTATTATTATTAGGAATTTCCCCCCAACTATCAAACCTGCTGAAAAGGCATCATTTGATAATTTGCTTTACATTGCTGAGAACAACCAGAATATGAGGTCCCGCTATCGCGACAGCAGCCGCAGGGTTTTGGATTTCTGGTATTTTAGTAATTAAGTCCAGAGAAATTTCTGCCAGAAGTTGCATCACTGCAAGCTCGTACTTCCAGATAGTAGATTCTAAAAGATGGTGCTCTCCATGTGGCCACCACCACCGTCAACTCGAAAAGGAAAAGCCAAGAGAGAAAAATCTTTTCCCTCCCGGGGCGGCATGGGGTCGCAGCTCAGTTCACAGTCTAGGGGCACTCCTGTAAAGAAGCCGCTGGGTGCTGAAATTAGTTAGTAGGCCTCCGGGATCATGGTCTTTTAGGAGCAGAGGAGCCTTTCGTGTGCGGCTGCTCCGGGTCTCCTAGTTATTTCTTTTCATCAGTAAATATGAAGGACTTCTACTTTATCATCATTTTAATCAATTCAGACCAAGCTGAAACACCAGTGTTCAGTTATTATGTCTCATAAGTCTTTTATTCTAGGTAAAGTATGGGCTTCTTTTTTTGTTTTTGTTTTAAAAAAGATGTTTTATTATAAAATGATGCTTTAAATAAAAAACATTTTTTTCTTATCAATGAATCACGTGAGGGTGTAGTTACAGAGTTTCATGCCTGTGTTACAGTTACACAATACTCGAGTATCCATCCCTCCACCAGTGCCCATTCACCTCCACTGATGACCCCAGGGTCCCTCCCCCACCATGCTGTCTCCCCCCACCCCGTGACAGGGAATTCCTTATTGTTGTCTCTCTCCTTTTGGGTGTTATGGTTTGCAATGGAGATACTGGGTGGCTATCGTGTTCAATCTGCTTTCAACCCACCTCTCCCATCCTGAGTGGATTCTCCACTACACTTTAGTTGGTGTTCCCTTCTCTATATGAGCTGCCCTCTCCCCCAGTATGTAATATCATCTTCAAAGCCGTGGAGCAGGCCTCCTGATACTTATTGCTACTATTCTTGGGTGTTAGTCTTCTACTCTGTTATTCTATATCCCACAGATGAGTGCAATCTTTCTATGTCTGTCTCTTTCTTTCCGACTCATTTCACTTTGCATGATACCTTCCATGTTGATCCACTTATATGCAAAGTTCATGACTTCATCATTTTTGACAGCTGCATAATATTCCATTGTTCAGATGTAGCAAAGTTTCTTTAACCAGTCATCTGTTCTCGGGCATTTGGGTTTTTTCCACATTCTGGCTATTGTAAACAGTGCTGCGAAGAATATACAGGTGCAGATGCCATTTCGACTGTACTTTTTTGCCTCTCCGGGATATATTCCCAGAAGTGGTATGTATTTCTAGTTCATATGGGAGCTCAATTTCTAATTTGATGAGGAGCGGCCATATTGTTTTCCAGAAGGGTTGAACCAGTCGGCATTCTCACCAGCATTGTAGGAGGGTCTCTTTCTCCCCACATCCACACCAACAGTGGTTGCTTCTGTTTTTTGGATGTGTGCCAGTCTCTGTGGTGTGAGGTGGTATCTCATAGTTGTTTTGATCTGCATCTCCCTGATGGTTAGTGATGATGAGAATTTTTTCATGTGCCTTTTGGCCGTTCGTATTTCTTCCTTGAGAAAGTTTCTGTTCATTTCTTTGCCCCATTTTCTGATGGGGCTGGATGTTTTCTTCTTGTAGAATTCAACCAGTGTCTTATATACCCTTGATATTAACCCCTTATCAGATTGGTATTGGGTGAATTTCCTTTCCCATTCTATAGATTGCCTTTGTATTCGGGTCACTGTGTCTTTTGTGGTGCAGAACTTCTTACTTTAATATAGTCCCATTTGTTTATTTCTATTTCTACTTGATTGCTTAGTTCCGTGTCATCTTTGAAAATACTTTTGGCTTCAATATCATGGAGGGTTTTTCCACCTTGTCTTCAATATACCTCATGGATTGTGGTCTGATGTTAAGTTCTTTAATCCATTTTAATCTGACTTTTGTGCATGGTGTTAGGTCGAGGTCTAAGCCCATTCCTTTGCATGTGGTTGACCAATTATGCCAGCAGCATTTGTTGAAGAGACTTTCTTTGCTCCACTTCACATTTCTTGCTCCTTTATCAAAGATCAGATGATCATATGTTTGAGGTTGCATGTAGGGATATCACCCTTTTCCATTGATCGGCGGCTCTGCCTTAGTTCCAGTACCATGCTGTTTTAATTGTTACCACTTCGTAGTAAAATTTGAAGTTGTAGAGGGTGATACCACCCATCGTCTTTTCCCCAAGAATTGCTTTAGCAATTGTGGGCGTTTGTTGTTCCATATGAATGTCAGGAGTGTTTGATCAATTTCTTTGAAGAATTTTATGGGTATCCTTAGAGGGATCGCATTGAATCTATATAGTGTTTTGGGGAGTATTTCCATTTTGACAATGTTAAGTGCTCCTATCCATGAGCAGGGAATATGCTTCCATTTCCTCATGTCCTCTTTTATTTCGTTGAGTAGCGTTTTCTAGTTTTCCTTGTAGAGTTCCTTTACCTCCTTAGGCTGATTCCGAAGTACTTGATTTTCTGGGGAACAGTATGAATGGGATTTTTTTCAAATGTCACTTTCCTCTGTCTCACTATTTGTGTATAGGAAGGCCATGGGTTTTGGGGTATTGATTTTATAGCCTGTAACTTTGCTATACAAGCCTATTGTTTCTAGGAGTTTCTTAGTGGAAGTTTTAGGATTCTCTAGGTCTAGAGTCATGTCATCTGCAAATAGTGAGAGCTTGATTTCTTCCTTTCCTATCTGAATACACTTAATGTATTTTTCTTGCCTAATTGCTATTGCAAGTACTTCCAGTACAATGTTGAACAGAAGTGGTGAGAGTGGGCATCTTTGTCTTGTCCCTGATCTTAGAGGAAAGGCCCGAAGTGTTTCTCCATTGAGGATAATGCTTGCCATGGGTTTGTGGCAGATGGCTTCAACTATCTTGAAGAAAGTTCCTTCTAAACCTATTTTGGTGAGAGTTTTCATTATAAGTGGGTGTTGAATCTTGTCATATGCTTTCGCTGCATCTATTGAAATGATCATATGGTTTTTATTTTTACTTTTGTTGATGTGATGGATTATGTTGATTATTTTCCGAATGTTAAACCATCCTTGCATCCCTGGGGTGAATCTTACTTGGTTGTGATGTATGATATTGTTGATGAGTTGTTGGATTCTATTTGCTAATATTTTGTTGAGAATCTTCGCATCCGTTTTCATCAGGGATAATCGCCTGTAGTTTTCTTTATTAGTGGTATCTTTGTTTGCTTTTGGTATTAGGGAGTTATGAGCCTCATAGAAACTGTTTGGTAGAGTCCCTGTTTATTCAATTTCCTTGAAAAGCTTAAAGAGAACTGGCAACAGATCCTCTTTAAATATTTGGAAGAATTCACTAGTGAATCCATCCGGGCCTGGGCTTTTGTTTTGGGGAAGACATTTGGTAACAGGATCAATTTCCTTGATATTAATGGATCTATTCAGGTATTCCAAGTCTTCTTAATTCAGTCTTGGGAGATTGTAGGAATCAAGAAATTTGTCCATTTCTTTTAGATTCTCTTGTTTCATGGCATAGATATTTTCAAAGTAGTCTCTGATGATCTTTTGAAGTTCATTGGTTTCTGTTGTGATATCCCCCTTTTCACTTCTGATTCGGTTTATTAGTGTTCTCTCTTTCTTTTTTGGTGAGTCTTGCTAGCGATTTATCAATCTTGTTTATTTCCTCAAAGAACCAGCTCTTTGTTTCATTGATCTTTCGGATTCTTTTTTGGGTTTGCATATCATTGATTTCCTCTCTAAGTTTTATTATTACTTTCATTTGGTCTGGCTTGGGTTCCTTTTCCTGGTTCTTTTCTAAGATCTTGAGCTGTGAAGTCAAGCTCTCTATGTAGGCCCTTTCTTCCCTTCCTAAGAATGCTTGCAGAGCTATAAATTTTCCCATTAACACAGCTTTAGCCACATCCCATAGGTACTGGTAGCTTGTGTCTTCATTCTCATTTGTTTCAAGGTACCTTTTGATTTCTTTCCTTGATTTACTTCATTGACTTGTTTAATTTCCAGGTGTTTGATTTGGTTCTCCGTGTCTGTGTGTGCTTAGCTTCTATCTTCAGTGCATTGTGGTCTGAAAAGATACTTGATACAATTTCTATCTTCCTGATTCTATTGAGGTATGTTTTGTGACCCAGCACGTGGCCAATTTTGGAAATTGTTCTGTATGCACTGGAAAATAATGTATGTTCTTTCTTTGGGGAGTGTAAAGCTCTGTATAGGTGTATTAGCCCTCTCTTTTCTATTTCTTCATTCAGGGCCATAGTTTTCTTGCTGCGTTTTAATCTTGTTGATCTAACTAAAGCTGATAAGGCAGTGTTGAAGTCTCTGACTACTATTGTGGTGGTACCAATGTCCTCCTTAAAATCTGTTAGCAATTGTTTTAAGTATTGAGCTGGTCCTTCATTGGGTGCATATACGTTTAAGAGTGTGATTTCTTCCTGCTGTATATATCTCCTGATTATTAAAAAATGACCTTCGCTGTCCCTTCTAATCTTTTTCAACCCAAATCTATGTTGTCAGATACTAGTATGGCCACTCCAGCTTTTTTGAGGGAGTTGTTTGCTTTCAGGATTGTTTTCCAGCCTTTAATTTTGAGTCTGTGTTTGCTCTGACTACTCAGATGCAGATAATCTTTTCAAAGATTAGGTGTTCATACAACTGGGGTGGTGTTTAGGGATATTCCACCCTGTTCCATTGGTCTGAGGCTCTGCCTTTGTTCCAGTACCATGCTATTTTAATTGTTACTGCTTTGTAGTAGAGTTTAAGGTTGGGAAAAGTGATGCCTCCCATCGTCCTTTTCCCAAAAATTGTTGTTGCGTGAACGTTTGTGTGGTCGGAGACGCTGAGTCAAGGAACGCGGAAGAAATGTATTTCATGGAGGATCTAGGTTCTCTCTGACTCTTAGACAAAGGTAGAGAGGCCCAAAATCTTCTTTTATTGATCATGGAACCTCTTAAGGGCGCAATACAGTGACATTACCAAAGGCATCCAAAGAAGTTACAGAAGGAGCATTGAGGCAGCAGAGCATGCATTGTCTCCAAAATGGAAACTGTTCTTGGGTGATAAGCACTTGCATTTACATCCCAAAGATAAGGCTGGGCCTGCACCTGAAATCTACATCCCAAACACTAGGCTGGGCCAGAGCCTGAAATCTATAATCTCAAAGATCAGGCCTGGCTAACATCTGAGATCTGCATGTCAAAGACCAGCCAGGCTTCTGTGAGAAACAGAAAAACTGCCCCTTTTCAATATACTGAAATTATTTACAGACGGCAGCTTGAAGGGGGAAAATGTTCAGCTTCATCCAAACCACAGGACACAAAAGAAATCTCACCCATTTTCATGGGTCCCTATGTTCCTGCCCATTATACGGTACCGTCTACATGGGTTCGCCCGGATAGCTCAGTCCAGCCCCAACAGAGGGCACACACTGAGATTTTTTATTTCATCTGCTGAATCCTTTAGTAGTGACACTTTTGTTTTTAGCTTTCTTATTTCTTCTCTAATTTCTTCCTGTATTTTGTTGGCTGTCCATTCGACTATTTCTCTCATGTCCTCTTTTAATTTAATGGATATCCATTCCACCGTTTCTTTGAGTTCGTTGAACATCCTCAACATTTTTTTTTTCTTTTTGGGTCACAACCGGCGATGCACAGGGCTTACTTCTGGCTCATGCACTCAGGAATCACTCCTGGCGATGCTCAGGGGACCATATGGGATGTTGGGAATCAAACCCAGGTTGGCCGCGTGCAAGGCAAACGCCGTACCCGCTGTGCTATCACTCCAGTCCCCAAACATCCTCAACATTTAATTTCCAAATTCTTTATCTGAGAGATTATATTTGTGGGAATTTCCTGATGAGGCTTCAGGGCTCTTTTCTTCATCTGCGCTATTTCTTCATGTTGCTGTGGTAATATGAAGGTGGGTCCCTTCAGTTCACCTCTCACTGTAAGGGAGGACTCTAGATGGGCTCAGTCAATAGTGGTCTCTCTTTTTCCTTTAAGAAGACTACCTCTTCAGTGCTCCTCTGTGCCTTACCTGGGGTCACTAGTGTGGGTATAGGAAATGTGTTCTATTTCACTGGGATTGTTCAATTCTTTATGTTCACTGTTATTTCGGTGTTCGAGGGGAGTATTTTGATTGGAATAGGCTAATGGACTATTGGCCTAATGTGATTGGGATAGCCAGGATGTCCTCTTCAGAATTAGGTAATGGAGGCTGAGCTGTGAGTCCAAAATGCTGGGAATAGAAAAAAGAACTGTGGTGGTGTGATTGGTCGCCGCCCTGGAGGCCACACGCACCAGCTGCCTCACCTGTGCATAAAGCAGTGGGTCCCTTCAGTTCCTCTGTGGGATGTGACACTCACTTCTGGCGCTCCTGGGGCTCCAGGGATTTCCCCCAGCCAGGTGCTACACAAGGGGCCTTGACTGGGAAGCTTTTTCAGCTATAATTATCATACTGGCCCCCTCCCTATCTTACCTACCCTCTTAACCCCAAACACCTGTACATTCCAAACATTGATCCCTCTGCTACCCCACTTCCCTGGCCTTGGATATCATATTTCTACTATACATTCTTTCATATACCATAATGAATGCAGTCATCCTATATCTCTTTCCTTCTGACTTACTACACTCGGAAAGCACAGGCATATAAAGGAAAGCAAAGAGCTGTTGATAGAATGTTCCTCTGCTAGGAGCTTCTGGACATTGTTGTTTGCCTTCTCTCTAAACCCTTTCTTTCTTGTAAAGCAGAACTTTCCTGGAAACTAGGCTAACTCTCTCAACCATCTCTGTGTAGAGTAGGAGTTCCCACTTCCCCCAACATAACTGTCTTAGCTGTGTGTTTATCAAATGAGCCAATAGCTGTACATGTAGGCTTTGTATTGAAATTGCTGTATGAGGGTGCATGGTGCCACCAACAGGTCAACCTGTACCTGCAAGACAAGTGCATCAGCATCCTGATCATGACTTCACGCTTCCTGACACCCCAAAATTGTCGCTTTGCCTTGGTCAGACCCCAAAAATTTTGGACCAAGTTTAACGAAGAAATTCAGTGGCCAAAAGTTAGGTATGTGAAAGCCATACCACAAACCACCTCCGACTCAGCTATACAAGCTCATGCACTGGGCTTATTTCAGAGACTCAAAAATAAATCTCAAAAGCCACAGTTAATCTTGGACCCACGCATGGCTGAAAAGACTGGGGTAAACTGGAGGAGGGCTGTTTGGCCTGGTAGCCCACCCAAGCACAGCCCCCATCAGCCACTTGCTTCCACAATCCAAAATCGCAGCAATACTCCAGCCTGACCCCACCGTCTCAGGACAGACCTCACCAAGATATAATCTGCTGAAAATTCTGGTCTGTGGGCTTTGTGACTGCAATCTCCAGGCTTTTAGAGTAGGGGTGGGCTCCCTGGCCCCACTTCCCAATACACATGGAAGCACTGGCAGTCACCCCCACAAACCAACTCCAGCACCACCCTGTAATCTCTACTACCAGTCTTGCTTCAGAGACCCCAAAATAAATCTCAGAAAGAGATCAAAAGCCACAGTTAAACTGGACCTGTGCATGGACTGGGGTAAATTGTAAGGGCGAAGGTTGGCCTGGCCAGCCCAAGCAGAGCCCCCCCCCACACACACCCAGCCAATTGTTTTGCAATCCAAAATCGCCAACATACCACCAACCTAAGTCCATGGGCTCAGGACAGACCATACCAAGGTCTAATCTGCTGAAGATATTGTGATGTGAATCTTAACACACCAACAGTCAGTGTCCAGAGACACCCCAGCAGTCCAGGAAGGCACCACAGCACCAGATATCTCTACGAGGCCCCTCCCAGGCCTATTTCACTGGGCACCCCAGATGGAACAGGTACACTCTCCCTGCCTCCTCCAGATGGAATCCAGGTGACCAAGAGCTACCACAAGCAAGTCCCAGGTGTGTAGGCTCCAGGACTAAAATCTCCAGGCTGCATGGCTACAGAGTATGGGGCTATCCCTCTCCGGGACCCCTGCACCCAGTTGATTGGTGTCAAGCCCACAATTGCCTCTGGGCGCCAGGTTAGTGCACCAGCAGCCCTGACCCGGAGACACAGCAGTCCCAGAAGACACCACAGCGCCGGAGATCACTCTGGGTACCATAAATTTCACTGGGGAACCTCAGATGGAATAGGTGCTCTCTCCCAGCCTACTCCAGATGGAATCCTGGCGACCAAGAGCTTCTAAAAGCAAGGCCAAGTGTGCGAGTTCCAGGACAAAATCTCTGGCCACACGGTGGCATAGGACCCTGGTTGTCCCTGCCACAGTCCCCACTGACTCAGCACACAGGTGTCTCGCTCAAAATTTTCATCCGGGCGCCATCTTAGTGCAGAAACAGCGTTTGCCAGAGACACAGCAGCAAGTCCTGGAAGACACCACAGCACCAGAGATCTCTCCAAGCCCCATACTGATCCAGTTTCACCAGGACACTCCCGAGGGCGCAGATGACCTCTCCCCACCTACTCCAGATGTAATCCAGTGACCAAGAGCATCCACAACCAAAGCCCCCCCCACTGTGGTATGCGGGTTCCAGGACTTAATCTCCAGACAGCATGGCAGCAGAGGACTCACGCTGTCCCTGCCGGGGTCCCTGCCTGCCAAATAGACTTCGTGTAACACTCAATTTTTGCACCCAGGCGTCATCTTAGCACAGCAACAGCCCTGGCCTAGAGACACAGCAGCAACTCACTGAAGACACCACAGCACCAGAGATTTCTCTGGACCCCATACCGAGCCAGTTTCACCGGGGCACCCCAGATGGAGCAGGTGTGCTTTCCCTGCCTAGTACAGATATAATCCCGGCGACCAAGAGCTTCCAGAACGAAGCCCCAGCCCCCAGTATACAGGTTCCAGGACTAAATCTCCAGGCTGCATGGAGGCAGAGGAATCGGGCTGTACCTTCCTGGGTCCCCGCCAGCCCAGCAGATTGTTTATCATGCCAAATTTTTGCATCGGGGTGCCAAATTCGCGTACCAGCTGCCCCGGTCCAGAGATACAGCAGCAAATCCCAGAATACACTGTAGCACTGAAATATCTCCAGGCTCCATACCAGACCAATTTCACCGGGGCACCCCAGATGGAGCAGTTGCACTCTCCCTGCCTACTCCGCATGGAATCCCGGTGACCAAGAGCTTCCACAAGCAAGACCCATGTATGCAGATTCCAGGACTAAATCTCCTGGCTACATGGTGGTAGAGAACATGGGCTACCCCCTCCCCAGGTCCCTGCTGGCCCACCAGACTGGCTGTCATGCCTCCAATTTTCATCTGGGTCCAGAGACACACAAGCAAGTCCTGGAAGACACCACCAAACTGGATATTTCTCCAGGCCCCATCCTGGGCCAATTTCACCAGGACACCCCAGATGGAATAGGTGTGCTCTCCCCACTTACTCCAGATGGAATCCCAGCGACCAAGAGCTTCCACAAGCAAGGACCATGTATGCGGATTTCAGGACTAAATCTCCAGGCTACAAGGCGGCAAAGGACCTGGGCTCTTCCTCCCCAGGTCCCTGCCTGCACAGTGGACTGCTATCATGGCCCTAATTTGTTTCCCTGTGCCATCTTAGTGCATCAACAGCCCCAGCCCCAAAGACTCCCAATTGAATCCCAAAATGGATTAGTGCCATACAGAGATGTCCTGGAACCCAACCATTTACAATCAAGAAGTTTACATTTATAATTGCAGCTGCGCAGGCTCTCATGATGTTCAAATGAGCAATGGAAAATAAATTATCTATCGTCTGCCCCTGGCAGGAAGCTTGAATGGTGGTGGGAAATTTGAGCAAAGTATTATACCCAAAATTAGAGAGAGAGTATTGGTAAAATTGTCAGCCATAGAGGCAGGGTGGGAACTGGAATGTGTGTGTGTGTGTGTGTGCAGGGGGGGGCATCAGAATAGGTACATTGGTGGTGAAAATTGTGTACTGGTGTAGAGATGGATGTTCCATCATTGTATGGCTGAATCTCAAATATGAAAGCTTTGTAACTCTAACTCAATGTGATATAATAAAATAAAGTAAGGTGGAGTTCATGCCCAATTCAATAAACTTAATCAATGGCTGAATAAATAGCAGTACTACTACATTATTATAAAACAAAGAAGAAAGTGTTGTACCAATATTAGTGTTCATTAAAGGAGTTGGGTTAAACTGCCAGACATCCGGGACTGTATCCGGGTGCACAGATTCTGTCATATATCTGTTTCAGTCTCCAAACCACTTCTACATGTGTACCAAGCAGGATCAACATCCGTTGTCATTACCATTTAAAGCCTTTAACTCAGTGCCTGGCACATAACAAAAATACAGTAGTACATATTCCTGCTGTTACTATTACCACATTATCAAGATATTTATCACAAAGCTGAATTTCTTAAACAGAGAACCTAGAAGAACAGAAACAGGAGCAAACAGTTAAGGATCTGGACTGCTTTGTAAGATGCTAAAGAAAAGAACCTAATGCCCAGCCATAAAGATGGTTTGCAGGCCCGGTGTACTTGAGACTGATGACACATCTTTTGGAACATGACAAAGGACACCTGTGCACAGAAAAGAGTCTAATGAAGAAAAAAGAAATGTGAATTAGCAAAGTCCACTGGGAAGCACTTGAACAAGGAGGAACTTCACCAGGAAGGCCAAGAAGTTAAATCAACATTCCATCAGCAACCCCACACAACATATCTGGAATCCAGATAGAACCATGTTGTATTCAACTATGAAAAGTGTCCTCAGCTGTCCTCCTGCAGTGCTATTTGTGAACTGAGGCAACTCTTCTAATCTTGCCCTTTATCCAACAACAGGGAGTAAAGCAACTCGGTCCATGTGGGCCTGTTTCCAGCCCTAGCAAAGGGCTCCTCCCCTGAGAATTTCCCTCTTTCCCATCCTCTCTCCTCCCTCCCTCTATCTCCGCTGTTCACACTTTGCTTTTCTGTTCTGATACATGAATTTTCTCTCCCAATTCTATTGTCCCACTCCTCCTTTTAGTCCTCTCTCAACCCTTCTCCCTTTCTTCCTCTGAACCCCTGCTCCTCTCCCTGTTTTTCTCTTCTGGCTTCTAAATCTTGTCTCATTCCTCCTTTCCCTTCTGCTCCCCTCACTCGCCCAGAACCATCCTGTCCAGACATCTCTCCTTTTCTCTTTCACACTCTTACCCTCTCTACTCCCCACTCACTTCCTACTTCTCTGGGCTCCCTCCTCTTCTCCGTCCTCTTTTCTCTTTACCCCCTTCCTTCCCCTCCAACCTCAATCCTTCAAATACAGCCCTCTCCCTTAACTCACTCTCTCCTCCTCTCCTTCCTCTCTCCCAGGCCTCTCCCTCTCCCTCTTTTCTACTCCTCTCTGTCCTCCCAGGAGCACTGGCTCTGCAGAAGCACACCCGCTTATTGAGAAGCATAGCTTGGATCTCTGCTAACTCTTTGCTTCATCACTCTGTACAGTAAGAAGCAGGCTCCTGCGTCATCTAGGTCACCAGGAGGTGAGCTACAAGTGTGGCCCTGTCTTCTGAGTCCCTGAACTGGAGGTCCTCTTGCATCTGCTCAACCCCCAAACAACACCCGCCAGCCTACCAGCCTAGACTCCTTAGTTCACCTTGCCTGCTCCAGTCAGCCTCCCCGCCACCAGCACCAGGACCCAGGCATGCCCATCGGAGTCCAGCACCAGGTAGGCTCGTGTTGGTGGGTTTTTCTGGGTTTTGTTTTGCTTTGGAGGCTGCTGCTCAGCTGCCTTTAGGTACTTTGGGTAGAATCATCCTCTGGTGCCTTCAGTTTAAGCCTCCCACCCTACCTTCCCACTATTCCTTTTGCATCCTGTCCAAGGGAATCCTAGGTAGGCACCACATCGGGACTCCCACATCCTGCCAAGTGTGATCCCTGAGCACAGACTTGGAGTAAGCCCTGGGCAGGCAGGGTGAGGCCCAACACCTCCTCTCCAAACAAAAATAAAGGACAGTGGCGAGAGCTGCACCCCCACTGTGACTAACTGGACAGCTTGCAGAGCCCCCACGGTGGGTGAGGCTGGCCAGGCTGAGCTTATGGGGAATGCGAATGGGCTGAAAGGTCACTAGATGGCAGAGGTAAAGGAGGATGGAGGAAGTGGAGAGTCCCTCCTCATTTATTACATCAAACACCTCAAACCCTCTTCCTCCACCCCTCCTTATGGGTTTTATATTTTTTGATTCGGGGTTTAGATTTATTTTGTAGATTTGTATCTGGGAGGGTATGTAAATTTGGATTTTTGCTCAGACACAACGTTGGGCGTTCTTGTGAACATGAACTTGTTAAAAGGAAACCCAGGATCCCACCGAGAAAGCAGATGACTCAGGGTGTCTGGGGTGTGATTGTGAACCTGAAACTTTGTGAGTCAAAGTACCTGTAAAATGCCAACCCCAAGCTCCACCGAGGCCCCACAAATACACATGCCACACTGTTTGGCATGGCACCCTAGACTAGCTGGCAAGGCCTTTCCAAAACTAAAGCCCTTCCACGTTGAGTCAGAGGGGCGGCTAGGCCCTGCCTGCGCCCAACTGTGCCCCCAAAACCTCTTAAGCTCTGGACCTGGGGTCTAAGTCGCTCACTCACACATAGCTCCAAGTTCTATCCCAGAGCAGAAGATCTACTCACCGATCAGAGACACAGCCTGGGAACAGCAGTGCGCGGTTCCAAGTTGGATCCCAGAGCACTTGAATTCCTTAGAGCTCAAAGGAAGCACCTCGGAATACGAACCTTGCGGGCGCGAACATTCAAAGCAGCAGGGTGGGAATGAGTCTCTGGCCGTTTAAAACTACGTGTTGGCGAACCGACCAATGGGATAACTCATCCTCCAAGAAAACGGATTGGCCCGTGTGTACCGCCCTAGGGACTGAGTTAGCTTCTGGACCAAGAACACCTGAGCGCGGGAAAAGGTTAGCTGGGCACTGAGACTGCCCAGGGTAATGTGGACAGTAAAGAGCCGAGTCCGCGAATGCTTGCAGCAGCCTTGAGCTCTTGGGGCACGCCTGGTGGGGGCTTCTTTGGGCGCAATCTGTGGGCCCTGTATTAGTCAGGGAGCTTCAGGAATCTCCACCGCTGCCCATCAGCTGGAGGCAGATGGCTTCATTATACCCCTGGAGACGGGACTCAGGCTCAAGTTCTGCACTTGTCAGGGGCTTTTCACCTGCTTGCAGGTGACCAAGTGGCCCCAAGCAGACAACAGCAGCCCCCACCAACCCAGGCTCCAGTGGAACTTGGAACCCTCCCAGAAAAGACCCTCCAGTGGAACTTGGAACCCTCTCCTAGTGGAACTAGGGGCTGAGGTTCTTTTAGAACGGGTTAATCTAATGGGAAAGGACAGCACCTGTTCTCCTGGTTGCCAGAATTGTTCATAGTTAGGGCAAAGCAAATACTTGGCTTTCTGATACAAGACCCTAGAATTGATCATCTCCAAACTGGTGATCAAGATTTTTAAAAAGGAAAACATCTTTCTCCTTAGCAATCTGAATAGGAACAGATTCTATATGTTAATATATTCTTGAAAAGCTGGGTAACCGGAGGAGACTATGATTGGTAGTGATCAATCTTTTGCAACTCCTAGAACCTTGTTCGTGTAAAGGCGATGAGGTTGGAATAATAACTGAGAGATTTTTTCGGATTTGGCTTAAAGGAAAATATGCATAAAGTAGTGATGACCACAGCTTAAATTCCAATTGCTTGTTGGGGTTTGGAAAGAATGATCATTAAAAGTTTTACATTTTTATTTGAATTTTATAAAGTTGTTCTCAAGAGTTCATTACAAAGTGTTCAAACACCAATACACTTTCTTGTACCTTCCCACCACCAGAAGACGAAAGTGTGTTCAAATTGTTTTATTTCATCCTGGAGCTTTCAAAGCCCTTATGTAAGAGATTGCAAGCATGTATATTGAAACCAAACAAATGTGTGCTACTTTTGGAATATCAGTGGGTTAGAGTGTAAGGAGACGTGTGGCCACATTTGTGGCAATTCACTCCAGGATGTTCCGTGTTGTTCTCTTCTGGGAACTTTGCTTCATAGTCATTGAGTCTTGTGCGTTGATGAGTTAACATGGTGCCAGGGACAGTTTGAGGGTGTGACCACCAAGCGACTGGAAAACCGGGGAGCTGTGGGGAGGAGGCCCTGTCCCAATCAAAGCAAGCTTGGGGATTTCAGTCACAGGTCCCGCGTACTTAGTATTTTCTTCAGGTTTCCCTGTAGGTGAGGCCCGTCTGAGCTCGTGGAAAGCAGCCTTGAACATGGCTGCAGTTATTTCTGAAGGTTTTCAGCTGCCGGGGTGTTTCTTGGGGTGAGTAGGGAAACTCAACCTGCCCGCTTCGGAGGCGCCCTGTTGAAGACAGCCTGGCGTGGTGTCAAGATGATCTGTCTCATTAAAAGTTTTTATAAACCCTTTTTTTTTTTGACAAGGAAAGATACTTTAAAAAGATCCAAGTACAAAATAAAATTTAATGCAATATATTTTAGATGTAAGGGTTGAAATCTTAGTTTTGTATATAAGAATTGGCAGCATACTACATTGTAGTAAGTTATTCACGTTTCATTATTTACATAGGTTAAAATCCAATAACAATCATTCACTACAAGTTGACTTTTGTGGATTTATTTTTCTGATAATTCCATTTGCTATGCTTCAAGCATAGTTGGAACAAGCAACATAAAATACATTTGTTTTATATGCGAAGAGGCAGTCTGTCAAGGAACCTGAGGACATTGTTGGAGAGAAGGGGACTTTGGTGGCAGGACTGGTATTGGAACACTGCATGCCTAAAAGAACTCCATTATGAGCAATTTTGTAAATCATGGAGTCTTCATTTTTAAAATGTGTTTTAAGTTTTAAGACTTTTTCAAAACATTTTTTTGTTGCTTATTAGTTCACATTCGGTGCTGCACAGGGGTTACTCCTGGCTCTGCACCTGAATTACTCCTGGCGCTGCTCAGGGGACCATATGTGATGCTGGGAATCGAACCCATATTGGCCACATGCAAGGCAAACACACTACCCTCTGTGCTATCGCTCCGGTCCCCTTTTCAAAACATTTTCAAGTGTAAAAATTGTACTTATCAATTAAAAATTTTAATTTAGGGCGATTGGAGGCCGCCCTAAAAGCCAATACCCCTTTCGAAGAGCCTGGCAAGCTACCGAGAGTACCCCGCCCACATGGCAGTGCGTGGCAAGCTACACGTGGAGTATTCAATATGCCAAAAACAGTAACAACAATTGCCTCATTCACCTGACATCGAAAGAGCCCCCAATACGGAAGCGTTAAGAAAGATGAGCAAGGCGATGCTTAAAAAAATCTCATGGACGAACTAGATTGCCAAAACGAAGAAAGACTAAAATGACTGTACTTTCAATGCACGTATACTGGCATCGGAAGCATCTATCGAGGACCTGATGGTACAAGCGCAGAAGATCAAGTAAGATCTCATTGGTCTGACCAAAACGAGAGGACATATATCACATCACGCCATTTTCGATTCTGGAGAAGAATTGTTCCTTGGAACATGCGATAACAGAGGTGTCGGTGGCGTTGGTGTCCTTGTCACACGAACTTGGCTAGGAGCATTGATTCATTCGAATGCTTAACAACCCAAATCGGACGATTATGCTCTAACAGATGTGGCTCACTGCCGGCAGTTTCTATCTTCGTCGTCTATGCACCAACACATCCAACTACTGTCACTGTCACTGTCATCCCGTTGCTCATCGAATTCTTCGAATGGGCACCAGTAATGTCTCTCATTGTGAGACTTATTGTTACTGTTTTTGGCATATCCAATATGCCACGGGTAGCTTGCCAGGCTCTGCCAAGCAGGCGCAATACTCTCGATAGCTTGACGGGCTCTCCAAAAAGGGCAGAGGAATCGAACACGGGTAGGCCACGTGAAAGGCCCTACTGCTGTGCTATTGCTCCAACCCATCCAAATACAGTGAAGAAGAAATAGAGAAGTTCTACATGGAACTGGAAAGGTTCTATAAAAAAGACCACACCTTCTACAAGATCATTGTTGGAGATTTTAATGACAAGATAGGACTGAGAAGGTCTCCCAAAGTACTCCACATTCGGACACATGGCCTAGAATGGAATAATCGGGGTGAGAGACTGTCTGAGTTCATCATGTGAACCAAGACCACCCATAGTAACTCACAGTTCCAGAAGGACAAATCTAAACGCTGGACGTGGGAGTCTCCCGGTGGACAGTTCCACAATGAAATTGACCACATCGCATTCAATCGAAGGTTTTGCCTGACCGATGTCCCAAAATTCCAAATGAGATCGGACCACCGTCTCCTTCGTGTAAAATTCTACTTCACAGAGCCGGGAGAAAGTTCTGCAAAGTTTAAGTTTAAGAAAACAACTCCCAGTGACTGGGAGCTCTTTGGTACTATTGCGGCAATGTGGGAAGATGCCGTACTTGGCAACATCGACAAGGAATGCGATCGACTGGTTCAGCACCTCCATAACTGCGTGAAGAATGCCAAGAGTGAGAAAGCCACAAACAGACACTTGTCTTTGGAAACTCTCAAGCTCATTCGTCAACGTGGTGTGATGCAAGCCTCAGGCAACCAGAAGCTAACATCCGAGTTCGAAAAGCTGTGCGAAGAAGCGATAAAGGAAGACCTCAAAGAGAGAAGAGCAGCAGTGTTGGCCGATGCGGCTGAAGCTGGAAAAAGTATTCGCAATGCTCGCCTGTCCTTCGCCAACTACAAGACCAAGATGACTGCCCTCTGACGTCCTGATGGATCTATCACATCTTCCAGAAAGGAAATCGAGAGAATTATTCATGACCTCTACTCGGATCTCTTTGACAGCCACGTCCACCTGCCCACATACCAAATTCCACAAGATGGATATATCGTTCCCAACATCCTCCCTTCCAAAATTCAACATGTCATTTCGCTGTTAAAGATGTGTATAAGCACCCGGTCTAGACAAGGTCAGACTCGAACACCTGAAGAATCTGCTGGCAGTACTCATCAATAAGCTGGCTCGAGTCTTCACACACTACCTGTCTGAATGCAAGATTCCATCGCAGTGGAAAATCTGCGGGACCATTGTTGTACAAGAAGAGAGACATCCATGACATCGGCAACTATCACCCAATCTGCCTGCTGTCTGTCGTCTACAAGTTGTTTACTCGTGTCATCCTGAATAGAATAGGCAGAAAGAACACTAGATGAAGCAAGCATGTGAGCAAGCTGGGTTCCGAAAAGGATCCAGCATGATCGACCATATCCACACAATGAACAAACTCATTGAAGTTTCACCACAGTTCAAGATGCTGCTCTATCTAACGTTCATCGACTTAAAGAAGGTCTTCGATTCTGTTGAGACTGAAGCGGTCATCGAAGCCCTAGCAAAACAAGGCATTCAAACTCAATACATCAAGATCCTCCACGAGCTGTATTATGGATTCACCACCAGGAACTCACCATTCTACAAGGAAGTCATTAACATAAAGAGAGGGGTTAGGCAAGGCGATACCATTTCACCAAAACTCTTCAGTGCCACCCTCAAGAACATCATGCAACGACTGGAATGGGAAGGAATGGAAGTGAGGACAGACGGTCGGCAACTACACCACCTACACTTCACTGATGACATCATTCTCATGAAGCCAAACATTAGCCAAGCGGCACAAATGCTGGCCTATTTCAACCACGAGTGTGGAAATGTTGGACTGTAGCTGAACCTCAACAAGACGATGCTCATAAAAAAATGAACTAGTCCCTGAAGCTCCATATGCTCTCAATGGAACAAACATCTCCAAATGCAGCAGCTTTGTATCCCTGGGACAAGAACTCAACATGAGGAACGACTTGGTGCCAAAACTGTGCAGGAGGAAGAGAGCAGCGTGAAACGCCTTCAAGAGCATTGAGAAGTGGGTAAGAGGATGAAGGACCTCTGAATCCAGGCACATCTTTTTGATTACACCGTTCTTCCTGCATGAACATATGCCTCAGAGACCTGGGCACTAAGCAAACAGGATGAGAACACTATTCGGGTATCACAAAGAAGAATTGAAAGAGCTACGCTAGAAGTATCATGTTTCACTGAAGTGAGAGAAGGAATCCAGAGTTCCGACCTCCGTCGACGGTCAAGAATCAGGGACGCTGTCTCGTTTGCCAAGACATGAAATATTAGATGGGCCAGACATGTAATGCGATTCAGAGACGACCGTTGTACTAGAGCTGTTACTGACTGGATTCCTTTGGACATAAAAAGACCACATGGCCGCCCAAAAACGAGATGGTCAGATTTCTTCGTCAAAACACTGCATGAACGGTTTGAGGCTATTCCTGATAAAATATTTTTATCAGGATTTTATCCAATGATTCCTGGAACGAGCAGATATCATTGGGCTACACTAGCACGCGACAGGGACAAATGGAGACGTTACTGGCGCCCGCTTGAGTAAATCGAAGATCAACAGAAAGACAAGTGATACAAGTGATTAATTAAAAATATAAAAATAATACAAAAACGTTTTTAATAATGTAGGAGTACTAGTGTTTATTCAGCCATTGATTAAGCTGATTGAACTGGACCTGTGTTGTATAAAGTGATATATCAGTTGGTTGAAGGTGCAGAGATAAGACACTCAAGAGGAATGTAGAGAGCACGGAGGGTCATGCCATCCATCTGGCTCTAGACAAAGATCGACTGCCAGCAACATCTTTTTTATTCTATTTTTTTATCAGTTACATCCTAATGACTTCATTACAGAGACTAAGTAATGAGAATACGAACAGTTATAAGGTAAGCATTCATCAAAAGAACATCAGGGTATATATTTTCTTGTCAAAGCTGTTTTACTGATCAGAATGTGAGAGGAAGATATGGAGCTGGACACATACACTCTATAGATCACATCCCCCACATTCTTATGGTCGGTTACACACAGAGTAAAGAGAAGGCTCATACTATACTTGAAGGTCAAACCAGATTAAGGATGAGTAAGAGAGGAGGAAACTGCTGCTTTGTACTGCTTTCTATTGTATGACCCGGCAGGCATATGAGAGCATGCTGTACTTTCCAAATCATCTGGACTCACACGTTTTCTAGCTTGTCCACTTAATGTAAAGTGGGGCCTCAGTTCTGCTTCCTGCTTGCAGGGCAGTGTCCAGAGACTTATCCTAATGCCACCTCAGCACCATCAGGTATGAATTCCACATGACTTTTTAAAAATTCAGATTTAAATTTTATTTTATCATCAATATCATCATTACTATTATTAACCCTGTGACAGTTTTAAAGCTTTCGTGTGTGAATTTCAGTCCTACAATGATTGTTCACCCAACCCTCCACCATTGCACATCTCCCACTACCAACGTCCCCAGTATCCCATCCCACCCCTCCCCCTGCCTCTATGGAAGACAATCTCTACCATACTCTCTTTTTTATTGTTCGTTATGAATAGCATAAGATGTTGCAGCTGTGCTCACCTGAAACTCTAAAAATTGAGATGATCAGGTTCTAGAGAAATCTCTGCAGTGGGATGATCAGTTCAGAGATTCTTTTCTGTATCCCTGGATCATGGCCATGAAGGGGTTTAAGTAGCAGCCAGAGGCAGTTTGTGACCTCCAGGGTCCATAGGGATGAGGACATTAAAAGGACCGGTGTTGGTGCCCAACCAGATTGTCAGGATGAATTCTTGGACACTGTCCTGCAAGCAGGAAGCAAATCCAGGATCCCACTTTGAACTATGTGGGTGAGCTGAAGCTTGTGAGTGAGATTGATTTGGAAAAGGCCAAACCGATCCTCTGTGCTAGCATGTTCCGGCAGTAGAAAAAAGCAGTCCTCCTGTTCTCACATATCACAGACCTAGCTAAACCTTAAGCTGTGAAATTCCTCTCCTCCTGTTTATCACAGACCCCAGGTGTGAGGAAGTCCTGATTTACGGAGCCTACAATCGACCATGTTTTCCTCCCGGGAATTTGTTACTGACCATGTTTTCGTTCTGGGAGTTTGTAACATTAACAAGGCAAAACAATGTATATTTTGATACATGCTCATCCTATACCTCTACTTTCTGCTCTATTGAATTTCTAGGAAGAGTTTACAATAGGAGATCAAAGAAAAGGAAGCTGGGAAAGCAGCTCTGGGCCACAGAGCCAGAGTGAGCTTTGGCCCTCCGTGCTTCCATATTCCTCTCGCGTGTCTTGTCTCTAAGCTCAGACTGCCCAATCAAGTGTTCGTACAGCAGACCTGCACATCCCCTATCCCTTGAGGCCTGGAGTTTGCCGTCACTGAACCCGCATACTGGCGCTTCTCATTAGGTTCTAGAAGTTGATGGTTGTCGGGGTTCTTGGGTGGCAGGTGAAGGGAGGACGCCTGCCCCTGTCTGAGGCTCCCTGGTGAAGTCGGCCTGGATTAAAGTTTGGAGGCATCTCTGCAGCGAGTTCCTTGGCTCAGTGATTCTTTTGTATGTCTCTCTATTATGGCCCTTGATTCCATCTTTTCCAGAGAAATAAACTATTGGCTTCTGCCCTACAAGGTGTGCCCGCTTGCTTGCAGCACGCTATGCTGCCGGCCCTAAATGTGGCTTTTGAACTCTTTCAGCATTTATGGTCTCTGAAATAAGGCAGAGTCTCTTGCCCGCACACCTGGCTGTCTTTCCTGGGGCCCCATGAAAGGGATGGGCTCCAGCTTCCTTCCCAACCCCGAGCAGAGCTCCCGGCAGCCGAAAACCACTGAAACCTAGCTACAGCCATGCTTGAGGTCCCTCTCCACACGGTCGGACAGGCCTCACGCATGAAGGTACCAGCAGAGGAACCCAGGTGTGTGCAATCCCATCAATGGCCAACATCCATTGACTTAAAAGCACACTCTCAGAAGATATCTTGTAGCCTACTTCTCCCTCTGGGAGAAACTGGCAAGCTTCAGAGAGTTTCCTGCCCACATTGGACAGCCTTGCAAGCTTCCCATGGTGTATTCATATGCTAAGTCCAGTAACAAGCTGGATCCCATTCCCCTGACTCTGAAAGAGTCTCCAGGGCAATATCATTGGGAGGGCAGAGTTGAGAGACTTCTGAGATCTCATGGAAAGGACAATTGGGAGAGTTTACTGAGCCTGCTCAAGAAATCGATGATAATGGGATTTCGTGATCGTGATCGTGAAATTAGGCCAATAAATGAACTAGTATAGCTGAGCCAGGTGGTTGTAGGTGTGGCTCCCACATACCAAATTTTAGGCCACTTAATTTCTTGGTAAACCTGGACCCAAGTTGTTGGGATCCGGCCAAAGCCACAATGCAATTTTGGAATATTAGGAAGTCTGAGGTACCATCACGCTGCTAACAAAAATTTTAAGAATTGTGAGAAACATACAAGTTGTTTCAAATTGGTGTTATTTTTAAATTTTCCTTAAGCAATACAGGTGGCAAGTATCCGGATGTACATAGAGAAACAATTAATGCACGGGAGCCTTGGCAGATCCATGTCTGGAGACAGAATTACTATATAAAAAGCAAGAGGCAGTAGAGAATGGTTAAAATGACCTGGCACTACAATGGTAAGGGGACCTTCCAATCATCCTGCCCGCTTACATCAATTGACGAGTCATGGCTGCATCAAGGAAAATACTCTACCCTCTATACTATCTCCCAGCTTTATACTTCGAGTCACACAACCAACATTCTGAAGGACACAGAACTTTCTTGTGATCTAGGTAGGTATATATCCAAACAACATCAGTAATGATTTAAGGGGGTAGTAGAAATACTTGGGTAAAGAAAATACACTTAATGAGCTGCACCAGAAGTTTCCAGGTGGAAAACCTAATATTAATAAATATTAGAGCGTTTTGTTTTGCTTTGCTTTAAGTTCTTGAGGTTTGATTTTTGTTTGTTTCTGGCCATACCCAGTGGACTTTAAGGGCTATTCCTGGGGATCATGCAGGACATAGGCTGAATTTTTTTAACCAGATACTCTAGTACCTGCCATGCTAAGTAGGATGGAGTATTATAGTAGATCAAAAATACCCAATGGCACATCAGAGGGTTTGTATGTAGCCTGACTCTGTTTAAAGAGAACAGAAATAATACCTTGATGACTTGACATTAGTAATCAAACCATTGTAAACTGCTTGTGTTTTTATATGCTATGGTAATTTATAGTTCATTACAATCTTTTACTAGTGTTCATTTCTAATTTATGTTAGTGTTTATTTCTAATTTCTATTATGTCAGTAATAGAGATCACCATGTATATACAGTCCTTAGATCTTCCAAGACAATCCTAATCTTCAGTGATCTGTCCCAAAATATCCTGAAAACGTCAGGGGTCTTCTTAATCACATGGTGTAATCCTTGATGTGCGATGAATCTCAAAAGCTTCCCAGGATGATCAGACCAAACCATATGTGGGTACATATGCTTTTTGTGCTGTTTTGTGGCTTTTCATTTTCTTTTGAGGCTTCCAGTGAGAGTACTGCAAGAAATTCTGTTTCTGGTGCCTGGGCCATAGTACAGCAGGTAGAGTTCTTGTCTTGCTTGTGACTGATACAGGTTCAACCTATCTACACGTTAGGAGGTTCTCCCAGTCCCTGAGGCACAGCCAGAAGTAAGCCCTGCCAGGTATATGCCACCCCTCCAAAAAAAGGAAAAAGAAACGAACAAGAAAAAATTCCATTTCCTTTTTGTTCTTTATTTTTAAAGACTTGGAGATTTTTCATACAATTAAAGAAGTAAGACAGAACTGTCACTTACTCTTTTTTTTTTTTTTACAAAACTTAGTCTAAAATAACCTGTTATAAACAGCTTACAAAAACTTAAAAACAGACTTCAATATCGCTATCAAATTTAGCAGTTTCCTTACTTTGGATAAAATGGACAGTTATGAAAATTTTAACATGCCGACTCTCAAATTCCAAGTTTTATTTCATCAATTCTAACATGTTTTGTACTGAGGATCAAGGTAATGTATTTTAAAACCATGTTGCATCTTTTATGGATTATTCGTGGGACTTCTAGAATTATCCCTAAGTTCAAGAAAGACAATTCGTTGTCTTTCCATACACAAGGGTGTACAATGGTTGGTCCCAATGGTGTTCAGAGAACCATGTAGCACCAGAGACTAAACCCAGGGCTGTGGCACGCAAGAGAGGTGTTTGTAGCCCTTAGAGCTCTCTTCCTAGCACAAGCAAGAAAATGTTGTTCTCAAGTTCAAAATTTATGTACTGTGGCCTTACAGAGTTTTTTTTAAGGAAACCAGGAGCCAGCTTTGTGGTATGCTCTCCATCTGGATGACTAATAATACATATCATGTCACCTTATGATGCAGGAGGAGGTCTCTCATTGTCTCCAGAAAGAATGTGGACTCCCTCTCCTGTATCCATTTACAGAACAGCATAATAAACTTTCCACAGCTAGCTCAAACCAAGGGTCAAGAATAAGCAGTTCTCTTCCTAACCAAATGACACCTTTACACACTCTATGCCTGCCCACTCGGTTTGATCTCTACCTTCTCCCACAAGATCAACTTGATCCCTAGTGGTGTCACAGGATACGGCTCCAATAGTCCCCAAACACCAAATTCTCAGGCTCACACTATGGTAAGCACCACTAGGCAAAGTGGGCTATAATATTCTCTCTCTCTGGCAGATTAAGAAGATAAATCTAACTTGGCAACCAGAATTCTTTCACTTTGCAAAATCTATCCAAAGTTTTCTCCGAGAGTGTTAGTCAGATACTTGACTATCAAGTGGGTACCAGTGGCTCCTCTAAATCCTTGTGAAACCATCATTTCTTTTCTAGAAGATAAGCTTATTTGATGGTTTTACTTCCATTACCTCCCTGATGAATTGCAAGGAATTTCTCTTAAAGTTGGTAAGGAAACTGAATTCTCACTATCTTCAATACTCAAGACTTGCCATTTCCTCATCTGGAAGATCAGTCATTTCTTCAAAACAGATTGGGAAGTTCTGCTTGATATGACTAAGGATAGCATACATAGAAGGGCCAAACCCAAAGGGTTTAGCATTTCCTTCTCGGGAGTCAAGATTTGGACCGGCATGCATGCCCACCAGCAAACCCTCTGAATTAAACAGAGGGGAGCCAGAAGCCTCAAAGTAAAAAGAGGTGTGATAGAAAATCACATCACTATTTTCACTTACGTGGACATCTGAAAGTTCTGCTTGCCTAGCCTGAAATTCCTGTTCCTGCTGACTCTGATGGATTACAAAACATTTCTCCATTTTCTTCCTCTGTCCATTTGGATGACCGATAAGATGTATCACATCACTAACTGCCACAGGAGTAAGGATCTTAGTAACTCCATAAAAAACTGGGGCTTCCACTCCTCTGTTCAGTTTCAGAACAGCATAATCAAGACTTTTATCGCCTACCTCAAACCAAGGGTCAAGAGAAAAGGAGTTCCTTTCCCTCTCGATGTTCTCTTCATAACCAAACGATACCTGTACGCACTCACTAATTATGCCTGCCCACAAGGCTTGATTTACTCCCTGTCCAACAATCTCTCTTACCACATGCCAACAAGTGAAAATGAACTGCTTGTTAAAAACAAAGCAGGTGGCACTGCCCTTCCTTCCCATGTTCTCCCATGAGAGGTAACCGACCGTTTCGCTGTGATTATTAAGAAGCTTGGTTAATTTAACCGGTATACCAATCTCAAACTCAATCTCAAAGAATCGGCCCTCCAGATCATCCACAAGCTGGGAACTCTCTAAAACGAAGCTCTGGTTTTCCACGAGTTTCCAAACACTATTCTCCAGACAGGGCAGAAACCTGACATCCCGACATAAAGCCTTCTTAATGGTTTCTCCTTTGAGACCACTGACACAGAGTTTGTCCCCTTGTGTGTATAACTGATGATTTTGAACAATGACTGCTCCGTACTTCTCGGTTACATCAATATAAAATTTGACACAGTTGTTTTTTAATTTCGGTGACTGGCCAACTAATGGGTTGTTTGCTTTCTGCTCACTCTGACTTTTGTTACGGTCAATTTTCACACCAGTTTGTTCAGAAAAATCTCTCAGGTAGCTTTTACCCTTGTTGTAAGTTTCAGCGTCCTCTATGCCAGGCATCAGCACTGCCTTGCCACTATGAGTGTCAGTTTTATCTTGGAGAAATTTAACACGCTGCAGTACTCCATTAATGGGTTTCTTCTCGCTTTGCTCTTTCTTGGCCTAAAAATTAAGGTGAAAAATGTAAAAACTCTGAGCATTATGCTAGTATTTTCCCAAAAGCTCTACAGTAATCTCAGAACCAATCTCAAGGTTGTGAACACAATGAAATCTGAATTTGAACTGGTATCCAAATAGTAAGCTGTTTTCTATCCCATCAGAACAATTAAGCTCTTAATAGTGCTATCTTTTTACATTTTTCTAGGAATATGAGGATGAACAATATTTCCAGGCCCACCAATATCAGATTCTTGAAGTATTTTTTCCTTTCCTATGTTCCTGCTTTTCAATTTGAGGGCGGGGGGGGGGGCATGCCAGGATATGCTCAGGACTTATTACTCCTGTCTCTGCACTAGAGCCCCTGGACAGGCTCCAGTGACCCTGTGGGAAGCCTGGGATCAAATCCCAGTCAGCCGTGTGCAAGGCCAATGCCCTACCCACTGTGCTAGTTCTCCAGCACCTAAACTATTTCTAACATTGTTGACTATATTGGTTAGATGTACAGTTTTTACATTTTCCACATATGGTGATGAACTGCAGTGAACACTTGTTCGTAAAGTATCAAGCTCAGCAGGATTAGTTTCCATGTTTATTACCAGGCATGAAATGCTAAAACCAACATAATGTAACCCATTGCTTATTAATTAATTATTTATTAGGTGACTATTCATTTATTTGTTTTTATATCATAATTTTAAGCTTTCTTTAAAAATAATTTTTAAATTGCATTTTAGATAACATGGTTACTGCAGTATAACTGTCATGGTTTTTTCATCCAAAACGATTATTCCTTCACCAGACCAAAGTACGGTCCACCACCATCCTTAAGGGATTTCAAATCTCTCTCTTCCCCCACCAGCAGACTGCTTAATAATTTCAGTTTTGTGCTCAAAAAACCTGGGCTTATCATCATTTAATAATGTGTACTTTTGTTTCCCATGTTTTGTATCTCTATATAACACAGACGAGTGAGGAGTATTTTAAATGGGAAAAGAGTATGTTGGTTAGAGTAGAAAACAGAATAAGTTCAGACAAACACCAGCTTAAGTCCAAATCTTTATGCTACTTTTGCTTTTAGCAACAAATTACTTCTCTCCTCATAAACAAACTGAGGGTTAAAACAATCTACAGCTTGTCCAACAAGGTTATGTTTAAGATTCAATAATGTAATTGTTTTCTCAAGTACTCTCTAAGTATAGGTAATTCTTGTGATCAAATAGATTAGCCATATTTGAGGTGAGATATGGTATGAAGCTACAAAAATATCACTAATTCTGTCTTTATTTCACGGTTGACTAAAGAAATGTATATTTGACCATTTGCTGTTGTTCAGGAAACGCTGCAATCATTTTTATTAAAGGTGATTTGGATAAAGAGATGATCTGTATTAGAACTCCCTTCCCCACTGTCACTCCACTCAAATAGAAAGAATAAAATGGATGAGAAAGACTTCACCTTAAATTCTCATCATAAGGCAATTTTTAGCTAGTAGTGACTATGAAACCCAATGTCAGAGATAGCTAAGTCTATAACTGATACACTCCATACAATGCATATATTAAAAAGACAAAATCATGCCCTTTGCTACTACATGATGGAACTGAGGCCATCATGCTGGTGAAGTCAATGGGAAGGAGAGAGGACGTCACAGAATGATCCCTCCCCTGTGTGATACAGAAATATACTTAGAAAGGAGCAACAAATGGCCAAAGGCAACAGAACTGAAAAGTTGGTCTACAGAACGGGGGGAGATGAGATGGTTACAAGGGACACTGGTGGAGGGAAGAGGGCACTTTAGGGATGAGAATGGTGTTGGGATTAACTTACACATGAAATTATCATTAGCAGCACTGCAAATCACCGCAATAAGAATGTGGGTAAAAGCAACAAAGTAAGTATATTTCATAGACATGCTTTATAAACATACACTTTTTGAAGGGGGAGCCGGCTCCTGTGTGATATTCCTTCTACCATTCAATGGCTTTCTCTCATTGTGTTTCTCAAAAGCCATGATGGCTTTAAGATGAACAGGAAGCTCAACTGAAACACTAATTTCGAATTCAAAATTTAAGTTACTGTAGTCTCCCCAATGCTATCTATTAATTACACAGATGATAAGACCTTTCCTATTTTTTCTCCTCCAATTGTCAACTTACTCTCCTGTGAGGTGTCAACTTAGCCAGCAAACAGTTTAGCCACCAAAAAAAAAAATCACCTCAACCATAAAAAGCTATCTCTGATTTAAAAAAAGAAAAGGAAAAACAGCATGAAATTAATACCTCAAAGCCAGAGAAAATATTGGTCATGAGGATTGGTCAATGGTTCGAATCTACCACAAGTGTGTGTGCAGGGGGAGAAGGGTAGTTAGGGTACAGAAGGGACCACTATGATAAAAAGAGTTGGAAATGATCACCGTGGACAAGAGCTGAGTGTTCAGTGTAGGTGAAAGAATATACATGACAAGCTTTCAGTATCAGTATTGCAAACCATAATGTGCAAAAGGGCACAGAATGTGTGTGTGTGTGTGTGTGTGAGAGAGAGAGAGAGAGAGAGAGAGAGAGAGAGAGATGAGAGAGAGAAATGGAGAAAGGGAGAGGGTGGGAGAGAGACAAGAAAAGGCCCTGCTTAGAGGCATGGGGGGAGGGGTGCCTCGGCGTGGCAAGAGGGAAACTAGGGACTTCTGTGGTGGGAAATGTACACTGGTGAAGGGACGGGTGTTGGAACATGATATGAACTCAAATCCAATCCTGAACAACTCTGTCACTGTGTATTTCACTCTGACTCAATTAAAAACATAAATTAAAAGTTTTCAATCAAAAAACTAAAAGTTGCCTCTGAGGGAGCACTGCACCTTAACACAAAACTTCTCTAGCTGACAGTTCTCCTATCATAAAGAGTTCATTCTTTCTTTTGCAAAAAAAGAAAATCATCTTTGACTTTTTTATGGTACAGAGTAGGTATGTCTGCTCGGCAACTGGGGAGATCAGAAGGTGGCCCACCCACGGTCATGCTACATGGCAGAGAGGGAGCCCAGAGACAAATGAAAGGACTTGAAAGAGCGGGCTGTGTTGGAGGTGCTCTCAAAAATATGCTCTACTTACGCAAAAGCTCATATAGCTTTCATTCACGAAAGAGTTGAGAACCAGAGAGATAGTACAGGGAAAACCAGAAACAGCCCCTGAGCACAGCTGCGACCGACCAAACTACAGCAGAGTAGCTCATCAACCCCAACACCTGCTCCTGGTGTGGAAGATCTGAGATACACAGGAATGACCTAAGTATCAGGAAAGGAATCAAGGAAACAAACGAACTTTAGAATGAGAGCTTAGGTACCAGAGCAATAGTACAGCAGGGAGGGCGTTTGCCTTGCAAGTGGCAGTACTAAGTTCAATTCCCCAGCATCCAATATGTTTCCATAATTACCATCAGGAGTGATCCTAAGTGCAGCGCTGGGGGTAACTCCTGAGTACAGATGCGTGTGGTGCAAAAAAGCCAGCCTCATCCAAAATGAAAAAAAAAAAGAATGAGAGCTTACCTGGGCAGAGTCAGGAACTTTACTGCTGCTTCAGTGTATTTTAGAAGAGGAAGGTGCCTCTATCTCTCCTCTGAGGTCTCTCTCTTGGAAGAAAAGGAACAATAAAAACAATATCTTCAATAATGATAAACATCACTAAAAGAAAAGACCAGGACAGTAGCAGCTGTCTTCAGAATTTCAGTACCTAAGAAGAAGCTCGGTCCATGAGAGCCCCCTATAAAGCTTCTCTTCTCGGGACTGGGGCTATACACAGTGGGTACGGGGCTTGGCTTGTGTGCGCTGACCCGGGTTCCATCCCCGGCATCCCATATGATGCACTAGGAGTGACTCCTGAGTGCTGAGCCAGGAATAACACCTGAGCATCACTAGGTGTAACCGGAAAAAAAAAAAGCAAAGCAAAATCAAAAGTTTCACTTATAAAGAGCCCTTCAATGAATACATGGAGAATAAAGGCAATGTATAAATCTTACCATCTTGAGAGAGAGGTATTAATAATCTCCCTGACTATTCAAGAACTGAAACATTCAGAGAGATTAAGCTAGAGACTCAGGTTTTTGCGGCCCCACAAAAATATGCTTCTGGAAACTTTTGATTGTGAACATTTTCAGCAGAAACAGAGAACAAGGAAACTCATGTAACTATCAGGAAGAGTTAAATTTTCTTTTGAAAAATGTACATCTTCTAGTTTTTCTGTACCATGACTAGAAAAGTCCTAACGTTTTCTTTTTTTTTTCCTATTTTTGCTTTATGGGTCACACCCAGCGATGCAGAGGGGTTTCACCTGCTCTGCACTCAGGAATCACCCCTGGCGGTGCTCAGAGGACCATATGGGATGTTGGGAATCGAAGTCAGGTCGGCTGCGTGCAATTCAATCGCCCTACTGCCGTACTATTTCTCCAGCCCCCAAAAGTACTAACGTTTGATCCCTAGTTATATCTTTTTATCTATAATATGAAGGGCTTCTTTATCATCATTTTAATCAATTCACACCAAGATGAAGCACCGGGGTTTAGTTATTATGTACATCAAGTCTTTTCATCTAGGTAAAACATGGGCTTCTTTTACTTTTGAGATTGACTTTGTTGTATCACTGCGATTCAACAGACCATTGTAAAGCTGTTCATGATTGGGTTTCAGTCATGCAGTGTTCCACACCCATCTATCCACCAGTGTACCTTTCCCAAGACCAGTGTCTTCAGTTTTCCTCCAGTCACCACCACCCCACGCCCCAAGCCTGCCTCTATGCTCTTGGCAAGCAGAACTTCCTGGAAATTAGTCTAACTCTCCTAACCATCTCTGTGTAGAGTAGGAGTTCTGGCTTCCTACAGCATCACATTCTTAGCCGCCTGTTTATAAAATGAGGCAATAACTGTAAATGAAAGTGAATGAGGCAACAGCTGTAAATTACATTGGAAGTGCTGGACCGATATTAATGTTCATTTAAGCTGTTGGGTTCAACTGCCAGACATCAGGGATTGTATCCAGGCTGCACAGCCTTTGTCATATTTCTGTTTCAATCTCCAAACCACTTCGATCTGTGTACCAAGCAGGATCAACCTCCATTGTCACAACCATTGTCACTGACTTTAGCTCAGTGCTTGGCACGTAACAAAAATATGATAGCACATATTCCTGCTCGGAGAATTACCACAGTATTCAGATACTCAACATGGACATGTGTTTTCTAAGCAGCAGAGAACCTAGGAGAACAAAAATAGAAGCAAACAGTTAAGGATCTGAACTGCTTTGTGAGATGCTAAAGAAAAAGAACCTAATGCCCAGCCATGAAGAATGGTTGCAGTCCAAGTGTGCCTGAGACTGTGACACGTCTTATGGAACTTGACGGAGGACACATGTGCCCAGAAGAGAGTCAAAGGAGGAAAAAAAATATGAATTTGCACGTCCACTGGGAAGAACATGACCAATCTCAAGAGAAAGGGACAAGAGGTTAAATCAACACCCCAAGAACTACCCTAGACAATATATACAGACAGAAACATGTTTTTTTTCAAATATGAAAAGTGTCCTCCTCGCTGCCATCCTGCAATGTTTTTTTGTTTCTTTGTTTAATTTATTTTTTTTTAATTTTATCACCATGTGGAAAGTTACAAAGTTCTCAGGTTTATGTCTCAGTTATACAATATTCAAATACCATCCCTTCACCAGTGTCCATATTCCACCACCCAAATCCCCAGTATACCCCCTGTCCCCCCACCCCCAACTGTATAACTGATGAATTTCACTTCATTTTCTCTTTACCTTGATTATGTTCCATATTTCAACAGCAAACTCACTATTATTGTGGGAGTTATACCCCCAAACAAGATAGCCCTACTAAGGAAGCATTTGATAATTAGTTTTCCATTAAAAGATTGTATGTTTTCAGGTTTTAGAAAAGGTCGTGCCGCCGCATTAGCAGCTGTGCGGCTCGGATGTGTCCCAGTCCCGAATCCCGGAGCTGTGTTAGTTGCTGCTCAGTGTCGCCAGGGCTCCATCTGGAGAAGGTGTGCAGGCTGCACCTCCTCCATCCGTCTCCCCGGTGTTGTTGGCCCCAATTATCCTGCAATGTTTTTTGAGAGTTGAGCAAACCCTTCTGACCTTGCCCTTCTCCAACAGAAGGACTTAAATCAACACAGTCCTTCTGGGCCTGTTTTCAGCCCTAGCAAAAGGCTCCTCCCCCCATAGAATTCCCTCTTTCCCCTCTTCTCTCCGCCCTCCCTCCCGCCCTCTCCCCTGCCCTCTCTCCCCTTTCTCTTTCTGCTACATTAATTTCCCTCCTAATTCTCCTCTATCTCTCCTCCTTTTAGTCCTCTCACCTAGCCCTCTCTCCCTTTCTTCCTCTGACCCCCTGCTCTTCCCCTCCATCTTTTCTCTCCCAGCCTCTCTGTCTTTTCTCTTTTCCTCCAATCCGTTCTACTCCCTCACTCTCCCGGAACCCTCCTGTCCAGCTAATTCTCCCTCTCTCCTTCATACTCTTTCTCTCACTCGTCCCCTATCACAGCATCACCTCCTGCTTCTCTGGGCTCACACCTCCTTCCTCTTTTCCTCTCCCCCCCCCTTCATTCTCCTCCAACCTCAGACCTTCCCATTCAGCCCCCTCCCTTAACTGACTCCTCCTCTCCCTCCTCTCTGACAGGTTCTCCCTCTCTCTCCTTCCTATTCCCCACTGTCCTCCCAGGAGCACTGGCCCTGCAGAAGCACACCTGCTCATTGACGGGCTTTGCTTGCATCTCTGCTAACACTTTGCTTCATCGTTCCGTACAATAAGAAGCAGGTTCCTGCCTCATCTAGGTAACCCGGAGGTGAGCCACAAGTGTGGCCCTGACCCCTGCGCCTTCCCCTGACCTGGAGGCCTCCGGCATTTGCTCCACCCCCAAATAACACCCGCCAGCCCAGAGCCATAGCTCACCTTGCCTGCCGCCGCCAGCACCAGGACCCAGGGACGCCCAGCAGAGTCCAGCACCAGGTAGGCTACTCTTGGTGGGGTTTTACTGGCTTTTTGTTTTGCCCTTGGGGAGCTGCTGCTCACCTGCTTTTTGGTACTTTGGCTATCAATTCCCTCTGGTGCCTTCAGCATAAGCCGCCCACCCCATTTCTCCTCTATTTCTACTGCATCCTGTCCAAGGAAATCCGAGACGCCACATCAGGACTCCCAAACCCTGCCAGAGTGATCCCTGAGTAGTTTGGAGTAAGCCCTGGGCACGAAGGGTGGGGCCCAACACCTCCTCCCCAAACCAACATAAAGGGCAGTGGGGAGAGCTGCACCCCCACAGTGACTAACTGGACAGTTTGCAGAGCCCCCAAGTTGGGTGAGGCTGGCCAGGCTGAGCTGATGGGGACTGTGAGGGAGCTGAAACCAGGATGGCAGAGGAAAGGGAGGACCAGGAGGAAGAAGGAAGTGGGGAGTCCCCCCTCATTTATTACATGAAACACCTCAAACTCCCTTCTTTCAACTCTCCCTTGTGGGTTTTGTCTTTTGGTTTGGGGTTTAGATTTATTTGCAGATTCTGACTCTTTTATTTTTTTGAGGGTGGGAGGTTCGGAGGTGGGGGAGAGCGGCGGTCTGTGTGAATTTGGATTTTTACTAGACCAAACTTTTTGACCATGAAACTGTTTAAAGGAAACCCAGGATCCCACCGAGCAAGTAGATAGATGACTCAGGATATCTGGTGTGTGACTGTGACTAACTTTGTAAATCAAAGTACACAGTCCCAAGATCCACCGCGGTCCCAGGAATACACACCGCCCACTTTTTTGAGTGGCGTCCAAGTCTAAATGGCAAGGCCTTTCCAAAACGGAAACTAATCGAAAACTTTCTCGTCGAATCAGAGGAGCAGAATTTGGGTCCTGCCTAAGCCCAGCTCTGCCCCAAAACCTCTTTGGCTCTGGGCCTCGGGTCGAAACCACTCACCCACTCCTAGCTCCATGGAACCTCAGAGTAGAACTACTCGCCGATCAGAGACACAGCCTTGGAGCAGCAGTGCGTGGTTCCGAGTTGGATCCCAGAGCACTTTAACTCCTGTGATGTCAAAGGAACCACTAGAGAAGAAAAATCCCGCGCGCGGGCACATTCAAAGCAGCAACAGGGCGGGAATGAGCTTCTAGGAGAAAGTCAGTTGACCGCCTTCCCTGCCCTCCAGGGGATTGTGCCCAGCATGCCACATGCGTGCAGAAGCCTGACGCTCTAGGCGCATCTAATCCCTGGGTCCCCTGGGCGGTAGACTTGAGGTCCGCACAGGCCATAGAGCTTAAGAAATCCCTGCCACTGTCCATCAGAAGGAGGCAGAGGGCTTAGTTTTGCCTCTGGAGTCTGGACTCAGGCTCAGGTCCTGCACTTGCCCGCGGGGCTTTTCAGCCTATTGCAAGTAACCAAGAGGCCCCAAGCAGACAGCTGCACTCTACTACCTCCTCCCCCTGGCTTCAGTGGAATTTGGGATTCTCCTGAAAAGACCCTCCAGTGGAACTTGGGGCCCTCCCCTAGTGGAAATAGGAGCTGAGGCTCTTGTAGAACAGGTTAACCAGAGGAAAGAGGACAGCACAAGTTCTCCTGGTTGCCAGAATTCTTAGAACAAAGCAAACACATGGCTTTCTGATGCATACTCCAGAATCAGTCATCTCCAGAGTGATGATCACTGCCTCAGAATTCATCATCTCCAAACTGGTGATCAAGATTGTTAGAGATAAAGTGTCTTCCTCCTTAGCAATCTGAATAGGCAAAGATTCAATACGTTAATATATTCTTGAAAAGCTGGTTAGGCGCAGGAGACTGTGATAGTAATGAATCTTTTGTAACTCCTAGAACCTTGTTCGTGTAAAGGTGATGAGGTTGAAATTATAACTGAAATCTTTGTCCAGATTTGGTAAAAGAAAATATACGCATAGCAGTGATGACCGTATTTTAAATTCCAATTGCTTTTTGGGGTTTGGAAAGAATTATCATTCAAAGCTTTTACTTTCTGTTTTTTTGGTTTTTTTTTTTTGAGTCACACTCGGTAATGTACAGGGGATACTCCTGGCTCATGCGCTCAGCAATCACTCCTGGCAGTGCTCAGGGGACCATATCGGATGCTGGGAATTGAACCCGGGTCAGCCCCGTGCAAGGCAAGTGTCCTGCCTGCTGTGCTATCGCTCCTGCCCCTCATTAAAAGTTTTCAAAAGTCTTTTTCTTGGCAGGGAAAGATATGATGATGACTGCAAAAAGATCCCAGTACAAAATAAAATTTAATGCAATATATTTCAAAAGCCAGTATTGAAAACTCCATTATGTACATAGGAATAGGAGTATGTCAGAAATTTTCTGGTGGAAAAAGCCTAGGATTAATAAGTATTAGACAGATCATTTTGTTTTGCTTGCTTTAAGTTCTTGAGGATTCAGGTTTATTTCTGGCCATATCTAGTGGACTTTGAGGGCTCTTCCTCAGGAATCATGCTGGGTAGGGGCTGACTATTTTTTTCTTTTTTTATATTTGAGAATCACTGTGATGTACAGTTACAAACTTATGAACTTTTGTGTTAGCATTTCACTCATACAGTGATCGTTTACCCTTTCCTCCACCAGGACCCATTCTCCTCCACCAGTGATCCCAGTATCCCTATCATCACCCCCACGCCATCCCCCACCACCCTACCCTGTCTCTGTGGCATGGCATTCCCCTTTGTTCTCTATCCTCTTGGGTGTTGTAGTTTCCAATAGAAATATTGAGTGGCCTTCATGTTCAGTCTATAGTCTACATTAAGGTCGCATCTTCCAACCCGAATGGGTCCACACAGCATCCTCTACTTGGTGTTCCCTTCTCTATCTGAGCTGCCTTTTGCCCCAGCATGTGAGGCCCATTTCCAAGCTGTAGGGCAGACCTCCTGGTCCTTATCTCTACTCCTCTTGGGTGTTAGTCTCCCATTCCGTTCTTTTATATTCCACAGATGAGTGCAATATTTCTATGTCTGTCTCTCTTTCTGACTCATTTCACTTAACATGTCACTTTCTATGTTGATTCACTTATATGCATATTTCATGACTTCATCTTTTCTAACAGCTGCATACTATTCCATTGTGTAGATGTACCAGAGCTTCTTTCACCAGTCATCTGTTTTTGGGCACCCGGTTATTTTCCAGATTTTGGCTATTGTGAACATTGCTGCAATGACATACAAATGCAGATCTCATTTCTACTATACCTTTTTGCCTCTCTAGGATATATTCCGAGGAGTGGTATTGCTGGGTCAAATGGGAGCTCAATTTCTAATTTTTTAATTAGAATGAACAATCGTCCATATTGTTTTCCAAAAGGGCTGAACCAGTCGGCATTACCACCAACAGTGAAGGAGAGTCCCTTTCTCCCCACATCCACACCAACACCGATTGCTTTCGATCTTTTGGATGTGGGCCAGTCTCTGTGGTGTGAAATGACATCTCATTGTTGTTTTAATCTGCATCTCCCTAATGATTAGTGGTCTAGAGCATTTTCTCATGTGTCTTTTAGCCATTTGGAATTCTTCTATGAGAAAATTTCTGTTCATTTCCATCCCCCATTTTTGGATGGGGATGGATGTGTTCTTCTTGTAGCATTCAGCCAGTGCCTTGTATGTCCTTGATATCAAGGCCTTATCAGAAGGATATTGGGTGAATATCCTTTCCCATTCTGTAGACTGCCTTTGTATTTTGGTCACTGTTTCTTTTGAGATGCAGAAGTTTCTTAGTTCAAGACAGTCCCAATTGTTTATCTCTGTTTTCAATTGCTTGGTCAGTGGCGTGTCATCTTTGAAACCATCTTCAGTTTCAATGTCGTGGAGGGTTTTGCCAACCTTGTCTTCCAGGAACCTTAGGGATTCTGGTCTGATGTTGAGATCTTTAGCCATTTTGACCTGACTTTTGTACATGGTGGCAGGTAGAGATCAGAGCCCATTTTGTTGCATGTAGCTGTCCAGTTTTGCCAGCACCATTCGTTGAAGAGGCTTTCCTTGCTCCAATTCACATTTCTTGCTCCCTTATCAAAGATTAGATGATCATCTATTTGAGAGTGTGTGTCAGGATATTCAACCCTGCTCCATTGGTCTGTGGCTCTGCCTTTCTTCCAGTATCCTGCTGTTTTAATTATTACCGCTTTGTAGTAGAGATTGAGGTTGAGGAGGGTGATTCTTCCCATATTCTTTTTCTCAAGTGTTGCTTTAGCTATTCATGGGGGCTTATTGTTCCATATGAATTGCAAGAGTGTTCGCTCTATTTCTCTGAAAAATGTCATGGGTATCCTTATAAGGATCACAATGAATGTGTACAATGCTTTGGGGAATATTGCCATTTTGGCCATTTATTTCTACCAATACATGAGCAAGGGATATCCTACCATTTCCTCGTGTTCTTTTATCTCTTGAAGTAGCGTTTTGTAGTTTTCTTTGTACAAGTCCTTTACCTCCTTAGTTAAACTGATTCCGAGGTACTTGATTTTCTGAGGCATTATTGTGAATGGGATGCTTTTTATATGTCACTATTTTCTCTCTCATTATTTGCATATGGGAAAGCCAAGGACTTTTGGGCATTGATTTTATAGCCTGCCACTTTACTGTACAAGTCTAATGCTTCTAGGAATTTCTTGGTTTTAGGGTTCTCTAAGTACAGTATAATATCATCTGCAAATATTGGGTGTTTGATTTCTTCCTTTTCTACCTGAATGGAGGGCTAACTTTTTTACCAGATACTCTAGTCTCTGCCATGCTAAGTAGGATGGAGTATTAAAGTAGAACAAAAATACCCAATGACACACCAGAGGGTTTGTATGGAGCCTAATGCAGTTTCAAGAGACTAGAAATAATATCTTGATGACTTGACATTAGTAATCAAACCATTGTAAACTGCTTGTATTTTATAAGCTATGGTCATTTATAACTCATAACAATCTTTGGCTACTGTTCATTTCTAATTGATGTTCTTTTGGATGTGTGCCAGTCTATGTGGTGTGAGATGATATCTCATAGTTATCTTGATCTGCAATTCCCTGATGAATAGTGATGAAGAGCACTTTTTTGTGTTTTTTTGGCTGCTCGTATTTCTTCTTTGAGAAAGATTCTGTTCATTTCATCGCCCTATTTTCTGATGGGATTGGATGTTTTCTTCTTACAGAGTTCAACCAGTGCCTTGTATATCCTTGATAACAGCCCCTTATCAGATGGGTATTGGGTGAATATTTTTTCCCATTCTGTTGATTGTCTTTGTATTATGGTCACTGATTCTTTTTCGGGCTTGAGCAATAGCACAGCACTAGGGCGCTTGTCTTTCACGCAGCCGACCCGTGTTCAATTCCTCTGGGAGAGCCTGGCAAGCTACAGAGAGTATCGCCCCTGCACTGCAGCCTGGCAAGCTACCCATGACGTATTCAATATGCCAAAAACAGTAACAATAAGTCTCAGTATGAAAGATGTTCCTGGTGCCTGCTCGAACAAATCGATGAACAATGGGATGACAGTGACAGTGACACTGTTTCTTTTGAGATGCAGATGCTTCTTCGTTTAAGATAGTCCCATTTGTTTATCTCTGTTTCCACTTGCTTGGTCAGTGGCGTGTCATCTTTGAAAATATCTTTGGCTTCAGTGTCGTAGAGGATTTTGCTAACCTAAGGTTAGATAATCTTCAATGTACATTAAGATAGTTTTGAGGAAAGTTCCTTCAAAACCCATTTTGGTGAGAGTTTTCATCTAAACAGGTGCAGGATCTTGCCAAATGACTTCTCTACGTCTATTGATATGATCATATGGTTTTATCTTGTCTTTTGCTGATAAGATGGATTATGTAGATTGATTTCTGAATGTTAAACCATCCTTGCATCCCTGGGATGAATCCCACTTGGTCGTGGTGTATGATCTTTTTGATGAGTTGTTGGATTCTATCTGCTAACATTTTGTTGAGGATATTTGCATCCGTGTTCATCAGAATATCAGCCCGAGTTTTCCTTTTTTTTTTTTGTGGTGTCTTTGTTTGTTTTTCGTATTAGGGAGATATGAGCCTCATAGAAACTGTTTGGGAGAGTTTCTCTTTCTACATTTTCCTGAAAATTCTTGAGAATAACTTGCAATAGATCCTCTTTAAATGTTTCGAAGAGTTCACTAGTGTATCCATCTAGACCCGAGCTTTTGTTACTGGGAAGACTTTGATTACAGTTTCAATATTCTTGATAGTAAAAAGGTCTATTCAAGTGTTCCAAATCTTCTAGGTTCAGTCTTGGGAGATTATAAAACTCCAGAAATTTATCCATTTCTTCTAGATTCTCTTGTGTCATGGCATAGAGACTTTCAAAGTAGTCACTGATGATCTTTTGCTTTGATTTCTGTTGTGATGTCCCCATTTTCATTTCTGATTAGGTATAATAGGGTCCTCACTTTCTTTGTGAGTCTTACTAGCGGTTTATCAAACTTGTTTATTTTCTCAAAGAACTAGATCTTGGTTTCATTGATCTTTCATATTGTTTTTGGGTTTCCATACCGTTAATTTCTGCTCTAACTTTTATTACTTCTGCCTGGTTTGGGCTCCCTTTGTTGGTACTTTTCTAAGATTTTGAGCTATGAAGTCAAGTTAATTACGTGGGCCCTTTCTTTCTTCCTGAGAAATGCTTGCAGAGCTATAAATTTTCCCCTTAACATGGCTTTAGCTGCGTCCCATAGGTTCTGGTAGCTCATGTCTTCATTCTTATTGATTTCGAGGTATCTTGATTTCTTTCCTTGATTTACTTCCTGACTAAATCGTTGTTCAACAGTGACTTATTTAATATCCGGGTGTTTGATTTGGTTCAGCGTGTCTGTGTGTGATTAACTTCAATCTTCTGTGCATTGTGGTCTGTAAAGATAGTTCAGACAATTTGTTTCTTCCTGATTCTACGAGATATGTTTGGTGACCCAGCACGTGGTCTATCTTGGAAATTGTTCCGTGTGCACTAGAAAATAATGTATATTCTTTCCTTGAGGGATGTAAAGCCCTGTATAGGTCTATTAGCCCTCTCTCTTGTATCTCTTCTTTCGAAGTCAGTGTTTCCTTGCTGAGTTTTAATCTTGTAGATCTAACCAAAGCTGATAAGGCAGAGTTGAAGTCTCCAATTACTATTATGTTGCTACCAATGTCCTCCTTAAAATTTGTTAGCAGTTGTTTTAAGTACTTAGCTGGTCCTTCATTGAGTGCTTATACGTTAAAGAGCGTGATTTCTTCCTGCTGTACATATAACCTAATTATTAAAAAATGGTCTTCGCTGTCCCTTCTAATCCTTTTCAACCCGAAATCTATGTTGTCGGATACTAGTGTGGCCACCCAGGCTTTCTTGAGGGAGTTGTTTGCTTGCAGGATTGTCCCAGCCTTGGACTTTGAGTCTGTGTTTCCTCTGACTATTCAGATGTGTTTCTTGTAGGCAGCAGAATGTTGGGTTCAGTTTTTGAATCCATTTTGCCACTCATGTGTCTTAATTGGTGCATTTAGACCATTGACATTGAGAGAGATTATTGTCATGGGGTTTTGTGCCATCTTTCTATAGGGGTTTGTTGCACTTTGGGGGTTTTTCTTCTCTTACAGTAGCCCCTTTAGCCCTTCTTTTAAGTTTGGTTGTGAGTCTATGAAGTTCCTGAGCTGTTGTTTATCCATGAAATAGTGTATCATTCCTTTGAGTTTGAGTGAGAATTTAGCCAGAAAAAGTATTCTTGGTGAGGCATTCACTTCATTGAGTTTTATCACTATATCCCACCATTGGCTTCGGGCTTGGAAGGTTTCCTCTGATAGGTCTGCTATAAATCTAAGGGGAGGTCCTTTGTATATGATTTCCTTCTCTGACCTTGCTGCTTGTAGTATTGGGTCTCTATCCGTGTCATCCATCATTCTGATTATGATGTCTTGGAGTCTTTTTATTAGGGTCTCTTTTAGCTGGCACTCTTTGGGCGTCTCAGATCTAGATGCCTGCATTCACCAGCTCTGGGAACTTCTCAGCATGATATCTTTAACTGTTGCTTTTTCACGGGGGTCACCACCCTTTTGTTCTGTAACTCTGATGATTCTTATGTAGTTCCTCTTGGATTCATCCCCTAAGCCTCTGATTTGCCCTAGAGCTCTTTTGAGGTCCTTTCCCGTTCGTTGTTGTTGCTTGTAAGCTTTCTGAAGCTCATCTTCAAGCGCACTGATTCTGTATTTGGCTGTAGTCATTCTACTGTTGAGGGCTATTGCGTGAACATTCGTGCAGTCGGAGGCGCTGAGACAAGGAACGCGGAAAAAAACGTATGTCATGGAGGGTCCAGGTTCTCTCTGACTCTGTGGCGAAGGTAGAGAGCCCTGTAATCTCCTTTTATTGGTCATGGAACCTCTTTTGGGCACAATAGTGTGAAGTCACCAAAGGCATCAAAAGAAGTTACAGAAGGAACATTGAGGCAGAAGAACATGCATTGTTTCCAAAAATGAAACTGTTCTTGGGTGATAAGCACTTGGATTTACATCCCAAAGACAAGGCTGGGCCTACACCTGAAATCTACATCCCAAACACTAGGCTGGGCCAGAGCCTGAAATCTACAATCTCAAAGATCAGGCCTGGCTAACCTCTGAGATCTGCATGTCAAAGACCAGCCAGGCATCTGTGAGAAACAGAAAAACTGCCCCTTTTCAATATACTGAAATTATTTACTGAAGGCAGCTTGAAGGGGGAAAATGTTCAGCTTCATGCAAATCAGTCAGGACACACGAGAAATCTCACCCATTTTCATGGGTCCCTATGTTCCTGCCCCTTATACGGTACAGTCTACATGGGTTTGCCCTGATACCTCAGTCCAGCCCCAACAGAGGGCACACACTGAGATTTTTTTATTTCATCTGCTGAATCCTTTAGCAGTGATTCTTTTGTTTTTAGCTTTCTTATTTCTGTTCTAATTTCTTCCTGTATATTGTCGGGTATCCATTCGACTATTTCTCTCATGTTCTCTTTTAATTTAATGGAGATATGTTCCACGGTTTCTTTGAGTTCGTTGAACATCCTCAACATTTTTTTTTTTTGGGTCACAACCGGTGATGCACAGGGGTTACTTCTGGCTTACGCACTCAGGAATCACTCCTGGCGATGCTCAGGGGACCATATGGGATGTTGGGAATCAAACCCGGGTTGGCCACGTGCAAGGCAAACGCCCTACCCGCTGTGCTATCGCTCCAGCCCCCAAACATCCTCAACATTTAATTTCCAAATTCTTTATCTGAGAGATTATATTTGTGGGAATTTCCTGATAAGGCTTCAGGGCTCTTTTCTTCATCTGCGCTATTTCTTCATGTTGCTGTGGTAATATGAAGGTGAGTCCCTTCAGTTCACCTCTCACTGCAAGGGAGGACTCTAGATGGGCTCAGTCAATCGTGGTCTCTCTTTTTCCTTTAAGAAGACTACCTCTTCAGTGCTCCTCTGTGCCTTACCCGGGGTCACTAGTGTAGCTACAGGAAATGTATTCTATTTCACTGGGATTGTTCAATTCTTTATGTTCACTGTTATTTCGGTGTTCGGGGAGAGTATTTTGATTGGAATAGGCTAATGGACTATTGGCCTAATGTGATTGGGATAGCCAGGATGTCCTCTTCAGAATTAGGTAATGGAGGCTGAGCTGTGAGTCCCAAATGCTGGGAGTAGGAAAACGAAACGTTGGTTGTGATTGGCTGCCTCTCCGGAGGCCACACCCACCAGCTACAGTTTGCAGACCCCCACGGTGGGTGAGGCTGGCCAGGCTGAGCTGATGGGGAATGCGAATGGGCTGAAAGGTCACTAGATGGCAGAGGTAAAGGAGGATGGAGGAAGTGGAGAGTCCCTCCTCATTTATTACATGAAACACCTCAAACCCTCTTCCTCCACCCCTCCTTATAGGTTTTATATTTTTTTGTTTTGGGGTTTAGATTTACTTTGTTGATTTGTATTTGGGAGGGTATGTAAATTTGGAGTTTTGCTCAGACACAACGTTGGGTGTTCTTGTGAACATGAACTTGTTAAAAGGAAACCCAGGATCCCACCGAGAAAGCAGATGACTCAGGGTGTCTGGGGTGTGATTGTGAACCTGAAACTTTGTGAGTCAAAGTACCTGTACAATGCCAACCCAAGCTCCACCGAGGCCCCACAAATACACACGCCACACTGTTTGGCATGGCACCCTAGACTAGCTGGCAAGCCCTTTCCAAAACTAAAGCCCTTCCACGTTGAGTCAGAGGGGCGGCTGGGCCCTGCCTTCGGGCAGCTCTGCCCCCAAAACCTCTTAGGCTCTGGACCTGGGGTCTAAGCCACTCACTCACACATAGCTCCAAGTTCTATCCCAGAGCAGAAGATCTACTCACCGATCAGAGACACAGCCTGGGAACAGCAGTGCGCGGTTCCACGTTGGATCCCAGAGCACTTGAATTCCTTAGAGCTCAAAGGAAGCACCTCGGAATAGGAACCTTGCGGGCGCGAACATTCAAAGCAGCAGGGTGGGAATGAGTCTCTGGCCGTTTAAAACTACGTTTTGGCGAACCGACCAATGGGATAACTCATCCTCCAAGAAAACTGATTGGCCCGTGTGTACCGCCTTAGGGACTGAGTCAGCTTCTGGACCAGAACACCTGAGCGCGGGAAAAGGTTAGCTGGGCACTGAGACTGCCCAGGGGAATATGGACCAAAGAGCCGAGTCCGCGAATGCTTGCAGCAGCCTTGAGATCTCGGGTCACGCCTGGTCTGGGGGCTTCTTTGGGCACAAACTGTGGGCCCTGTATTGGTCAGGGACCTTCAGGAATCTCCACCGCTGCCCATCAGCTGGAGGCAGATGGCTTCATTATACCCCTGGAGACGGGACTCAGGCTCAAGTTCTGCACTTGTCAGGGGCTTTTCACCTGCTTGCAGGTGACCAAGTGGCCCCAAGCAGACAACAGCAGCCCCCACCAACCCAGGCTCCAGTGGAACTTGGGACCCTCCCAGAAAAGACCCTCCAGTGGAACTTGGAACTCTCTCCTAAGCGAAGTAGGGGCTGAGGCAATTTTAGAACGGGTTAATCCAATGGGAAAGGACAGCACCTGTTCTCCTGGTTGCCAGAATTGTTTCTAGTTAGGACAAGGCAAACACTTGGCTTTCTCATACAAGACTCTAGAATTCATCATCTACAAACTGGCGATCAAGATTCATAAAGAAGAAAACATCGTCTTCCTTAGCAATTTGAATAGGAACAGATTCAATACGTTAATATATTCTTGAAAAGCTGGGTAACCGTAGAAGATTATGATTGATAGTGATCAATGTTTTGCAACTCCTAGAACTTTGTTCGAGTAAAGGCGATGAGGTTGGAATAATAACTGAAAGCTATTTCCAGATTTTGCTTAAAGGAAAATATGCACAAAGCAGTGATGACCACAGCTTAAATTCCAGTTGATTATTGGGGTTTGGAAACAATTATCATTAAAAGTTTTAATTTTTAATTTTAATTTTCTAAAGTTGATCGCAAGAGTTCATTACAAAATGTTCAAACACCAATACACTTTCTTGTACCTTCCCACCACCAGAAGAGGAAAGTGTGTTAAAATTGTTGTATTTCATCCTGGAGCTTTCAAAGCCCTTATGTAAGAGACACCAAGCATATATATCGAAACCAAACAAATGTGTGCTACTTTTGGAACATCAGTGGGTTAGAGTGTAAGGAGACGTGTGGCCACATTTGTAGCCGTTCACTCCAGGATGTTCTGTGTTGTTCTCTTCTGGGAGCTTTACTTCATAGTTCTTGATCTCGTGCATTGATGAGATTATCATTAAATTGATAAATTGATTATCATTAAATTGAGATTACCATTACATTGATGTATTGGCCACATGCAAGGCAAACACCCTACCCATGTGCCCTTTGAAAAACATTTTTAAGTGTAACATTTGTACTTATCAATTAAAAAATTTAATTTAGGCGATTGGAGGCTGCTGTAAAGCTTCCATCCCTTTTGGAGAGCCTGGCAAGCTACCAAGAGTACACCGCCCACATGGCAGTGCCTGGCAAGCTACCTGTGGCGTATTTGATATGCCCAAAACAGTAACAACAATGGGCCTCATTCTCCTGACACCAAAAGAGCCCCCAATATGGAAGCGTTAAGAAAGATGAGCAAGGAGAGGATGAATAAAATCTCATAGATGAACTAGATTGCCAAAACGAAGAAAGACTAAAATGATTGTCTGCAATTTCCACGCATGTACACTGGCATCGGAAGCATGAGTGGAGGACCTGATGATGCAAGCAAAGAAGATCAAGTACAATCTCATTGGTCTGACCAAAAGGAGAAGATACATATCACATCACGCCATTTTCGACGCTGGAGAAGAATTGTTCCTTGGAACATGCGACAACAGAGGTTTCGGTGGCATTGGTGTCCTAGTCACACGAACTTGTTCATGAGCATTGATTCATTCGAATGCTTAACAACCCGAACGACGATTACACTCTAATAGATGTGGCTCACTGCCGGCAGTTTCTATCTTCATCTACGCACCAACACCCAACTACTATCACTGTCACTATCATCCCGTTGCTCATCGATTTGTTCGAATGGGCACCAGTAACGTCTCTTATTGTGAGACTTATTGTTACTGTTTTTGGCATATCCAATACGCCAAGGATAGCTTGCCAGGCTCTGTCGTGCAGGCGCGATACTCTCGATAGCTTGCCGGGCTCTCCGAAAAGGGTGGAGGAATTGAACACAGTTTGGCCGCGTGAAAGGCGAATGCCCTATTGCTTTGCTATCGCTCCAGCCCATCCACATACAATAAAGAAGAAATTCAGAAATTCCACATGGAAATGGAGAGGTTCTATAAAAAAACACACCTTCTACAAAATCATTGTTGGTGATTTTAATGACAAGATAGGACTGAGAAGGTCTCCCAAAGTACTCCATTTTGGGACCCATAGCCTAGAATAGAATTATGGGGTGAGAGACTGTCTGAGTTCATCATGTCAACCAAGACCATCCATGGCAACTCACAGTTCCAGAAGGCCAAATCTAAATGCTGGACATGGGAATCTCCCGGTGGACAGTTCCACAATGAAATTGACCACATTGTATTCAATCGAAGGTTTTGCCTGACCGACATCACTGTTTTCCCAAAATTCCAAATGAGATCGGACCCCATCTCCTTCGTGCAAAATTCTACTTCGCAGAGCAGGGAGGAAGGTCTGCAAAGTTTAAGTTTAGGAAAAGAACTCCCAGAATGACCACCTACTAGGAGCTCTTTGGCACTATTGCGGCAACGTGGGAACATGCCGTCCTTGACAACATGGACAAGGAATACGATCGACTGGTTCAGCACCTCATGACTGCGCAAAGAATGCCGAGAGTGAGAAAGCCACAAACAAACGCCTGTCTTTGGAAACTCTCAAGCTCATTCGTCAACGTAGTTTGGCGCGAGTCTCAGGCAACCAGAAGCTAACGTCTGAGCTCGAAAAGCTGTGCAAAGAAGTGATAAAGGAAGACCACAAAGAGAGAATAGCAGTAGCGTTGGCCTATGCAGCTGAAGCCTGGAAAAGTATTCGAAAAGCTCGCCTGTCCTTTGCCAACTACAGGACCATGAAGACTGCCCTCTGACGTCCTGATGGATCTATCACATCTTCCAGAAAGGCAATGGAGAGGATTAGTCACAACTTCTACTCGGATCTCTTTGGCAGCCACATCCACCTGCCCACATACCAAACTCCACAAGATGGATATATCGTTCCCAACGTCCTCCCTTCCAAAATCCGATACGCCATTTCATTGGTAAAGATGTGTACAGCACCCAGTCCAGACAAGGTCAGACCTAAACACCTGAAGATTCTGCTGGCAGTACTCATCAATAAACTGGCTCGACTCTTTACACACTACCTATCTGAATGCAAGATTCCGACCCAGTGGAAAACCAGCAGGACCCTTCTGTTGTACAAGAAGGGAGATATCCATGACATCGACAACTATCACCCAATCTGCCTGCTGTCTGTCGTCTACAAGTTGTTCATTTGTGTCATCCTGAATAGAATAGGCAGAACACTAGATGAAGCAAGAATGTGAGCAAGCCGGGTTCCGAAAAGGATTCAGCATGATCGACCATATTCACACAATGCACAAACTCATTGAAGTTTCGCAACAGTTCAAGATGCCACTCTGTCTAATGTTCATCGACTTCAAGAAGGTCTTCAATTCTGTTGAGACTGAAGCGGTCATCGAAGCCCTAGCCAAACAAGGCATTCAAACTCAATACATCAAGATCCTTCACGAGCTGTATTATGGATTCACCACAGGAACTCACCATTCTACAAGGAAGTCATCATTGACGTAATGAGAGGAATGAGTCAGGGAGATACCATTTCACCAAAACTCTTCAGTGCCACCCTCGAGAACATCATACAACAACTGGAATGGGAAGGAATGGAAGTGAGGATAGACGGTTGGCAATTACACTACCTCCGCTTCACTGATGACATTGTTCTCATAACGCCATGCATTAGCCAGGCGGCACAAATGATGGCCGATTTCGACCATAAGTGTGGAAATGTCAGACTGCAGCTGAACCTCAAAAAGACGATGCTCATGAAAAATGAACTAGTCCCTGAACCTCCATTTGCTCTCAATGGAACAAACATCTCCGAATGCAGCAGCTTGGAAGGAACTCAACATGAGAAATGACTTGGCTCCAGAACTGTGCAGGAGGAAGAGAGCAGCGTGAAAGGCCTTCAAGAGCGTTGAGAAGTGGCTAAGAGGACAAAGGACCTCCGAATCCAGGCACATCGTTCAATTACACCATTCTTCCTGCACGAACGTATGCTTCAGAGACCTAGGCACTAAGCAAACAGGATGAGATCACTATTCAGGTATCCCAATCAAGAATCAAAAGAGCTATGCTAGAAGCATCACGTCTCACTGAAGTAAGAGAAGGAATCTGGAGTTCCGACCTCTGTCGACGGTAAAGAATCAGGGATGCTGTCTCGTTTTGCAAGACATCAAGTATTAGATGGGCCGGACATGTAATGCGACTCAGAGACGGCCGTTGGACTAGAGCTGTTACCGACTGGATTCCATGGGACATAAAAAGACCACATGGCCGCCCACAAACGAGATGGTCAGACTTCTTCATCAAAACACTGCATGAACGGTTTGAGGCTATTCCTGTTTCTGGAGCAAGCAGATATCATTGGGCTACACTAGCACACGACAGGGACAAATGGAGATGTTACTGGCGCCTGCTCGAGCAAATCGAAGATGAACAGGAAGACAAGTGATACAAGGGATTAATTAAAAATATGAAAATAATACAAAAACATTTTTAATAATGTAGGAGTACTAGTGTTTATTCAGCCATTGATTAAGCTGATTGAATTGGGCGTGTGTTGTATAAAGTGATACATCAGTTGGTCGAAGGTGCAGAGACAAGACACTCGAGAGGAATGTAGAGAGCACAGAAGGTCATGCCATCGATCTGGCTCTGGGCAAAGATTGACTGCCAGCAGCATCCTTTTCTTCTATTTTTTTTTATCAGTTACAACCTAATGGTTTCGTTACAAAGACTAGATAATGAATATACAAACAGTTATAAGGTAAGCATTCGTCAAAAAAACATCAGGGTATACATTGTCTTGTCAAAGCTGTTTTACTGATCAGAACGTGAGAGGAAGATATGGAGCTGGACACATACGCTCTATAGATCACTTCCCCCACATTCTTATGGTCGGTTATACATAGAGCAAAGAGAAGCCTCATACTATACTTGGAGGTCAAACCAGATTAAGGATGTGTAAGAGAGGGGGAAACTGCTGCTTTGTACTGCCCTCTACAGTATCATCCGGCAGGAATATGAGAGCATGCTGTACTTTTCCAAATCGTCTCTACTCACACGTTTTCTAGCTTGCCCACTGAATGTAAAAGTGATTCCACATGACTTTTTTAAACTTCAGACTTACGTTTTATTTCATTATCATCATCATCATCATCATCATCATCATCATCATCATCATCATCATCATCATCTTCATCTTCATCATCATCATCATCATCACTCTTATTAACCTCGTGACATTTTTAAAGCTTTCATGTTTGAATTTCAGTTCTACAATGATTGTTCACCAAACCCTCCACCATTGCACATCTCCCACCACCCACGTCCGCATTATCCCCATCCCACCCCTCCCCCTGCCTCTATGGCAGACAATCTCTACCATACTCTCTTTTTTGTCGTTCGTTATGAATAGCGTAAGATGTTATGTCTGTGCTCACCTAAAATTCTAAAATTTTAGATGATCAGGCTCTAGAGAAATCTCTGCAGCGGGATCATCAGTTCAGAGATTCTTTTCTGTATTCCTGGATCATGGCCATGAAGGGGTTTAAGTAGCAGCCAGAGGCAGTTTGTGGGCGTGACCTTCAGGGTCCATAGGGATGAGGACATTAAAAGGACTGGTGTTGGTGCCCAACTAGATCATGAGGGTGAATTCTTGGACACTGTCCTGCAAGCAGGAAGCAAAACCAGGACCCCACTTTGAACTAAGAGGGCGAGCTGAAGCTTGTGAGTCAAATTGATCTGGAAAAGGCCGAACCCATCCTCTGTGCCAACATGTTCCGGCAGTAGAAATAAGCAGTCCTCCTGTTCGCACATATCTCAGACGTAGCTAAACCTTTAGATGTAAAATTCCGCTCCTCCTGTTTATCACAGACCCCAGGTGTGAGGAAGTCTTGACTTATGGAACTACAATCAACCATGTTTTCCTCCAGGAAATTTGTTACTGACCATCTTTTCGTTCTGGGAGTTTGTAACTGTTTGCATCATTAACATGATAAATAATGTATACTTAGATACATGCTCATCAATACCTCTGCCTCCTTGTTTTGATACATTCCGCTCTACTGAATTTCTAGGAAGAGTTTACAATAAGGATCAAATAAAAGGAAGCTGTGAAAGCAGCTCTGGGCCACAGAGCCTGAGAGAGCCCTGGCCCTCCATGCTATTATATGCCTCTCGCGTGTCTTGTCTCTAAGCTCAGCCCGCCCAATCAAACATTCGTACAATAGACCTGCACATCCCCTATCGCTTGAGGCCTGGAGTTTGCCATCACTGAACCCACATACTTGAGCTTCTCATTGGGTTCTGGAAGTTGATGGTTGTCGGGTACTTAGGTGGCAGATGAAGAGAGGTCGCCTGACCCGTCTGAGGCACCCTGGTAAAGTCCGCATGGATTAAAGTTCGGAGACATCTCTGCAGCGAGCTCCTTGGTTCAGTGATTCCTTTGTATGTCTCTCTATCATGGCCCTTGTTTCCATCTGTTCCGGAGAAATAAACTATTGGCTTCTGCCCTACAAGGTGTGCCCGCTTGCTTGGAGCACTCTGTGCTGCCGGCCCTAAATGCGGCTTTTGAACTCTTTCAGCATTTATGGGTCTCTGAAATAAGGCCTATAAATGAACTAGTAGAGCTGAGCCAGAGGTGGTTGTGGGTATGGCTCCCATATACCAAACTTTAGGCCATTTTATTTCTTGGTAAACCTGGACCCAATTTGTTGGGATCCGGCCAAAGCCACAACGCAATTTTGAAATATTAGGAAGTCTGAGGTACCATCACGCTGCTGACAAAAATAATGAGAATGGAGGGAAACATACTAGTTGTTTCAAATTAGTGTTATTCTTAAATTTTCCTTAAGCAATTCAGGTGGCAAGCATCAGATGTACATAGACTGAGAACCAGTTTATGCACGGGGGACTTGGCACATCCATGTCTGGAGAAAGAATTACTGTATAAAAAGCAACAGGTAGTAGAGAATGGTTAAAGTGACCTGGCACTACAATGGCAAGGGCACCTTCCAATCATCCTGCCCGCTTACATCAATAGAACCGAGTCATGGCTGCATCCAGGAAAATACTCTACCCTCTTTACTATCACCCCAGCTTTATACTTCGAGTCACACAACCAAAATTATGAAGGACACAGAACTTTCTTGCGATCTAGGTAGGTATATATCCAAACGACATCAGTAATGATTTAAGGGGGTACTAGAAGTACTAGAGCAAAGAAAATACACTTAATGAGCTGCACCAGAGGTTTCCAGGTGGAAAAAAACTAAAAATAATAAATTTTAGAGCGTTTTGTTTTGCTTTGCTTGAAGTTCTTGAAGTCTGATTTTTGTTTATTTCTGTCCATGCCCAGAGGACTTTGAGGGCTATTCCTGGGGAATCATGCAGGGCAGAGGGCTGACTTTTTTTTTTTTTACCAGATACTTTAGTATCTGCCATGCTAAGTAGGATGGAGTATTACAGTAGAATAAAAATACCCAATGACACATCAGAGGGTTTCTATGTAGCCTGACTCAGATTTAAGAGAACAGAAATAATACCTTGATGTCTTGACATTAGTAATCAAACCATTGTAAACCTTGGTTTACAATGGTTTGTGTTTACAATGTTTGTAAACATTGTAAACACAAACCTTGTGTTTACAATGCTATGGTAATTTATAATCCATAACAATCTTTGACTAGTGTTCATTTCTAATTCATGTTAGTGTTTATTTGTAATTTCTATTATGTCAATAATAGAGATCACCATGTATATACAGTACTTAGATCTTCCAAGATAATCCTAATATTCAGTGATCTGTACCAAAATATTCTAAAAATGTCAGGGGTCTTCTTAATCACACGTGCAATCCTTGATGTGAGATGAATCTCAAAACCTTGCCAGGATGATCAGCCCTAAAATCCACATGCGGTGTTCGTGATGTTTTGTGGCTTTTCACGTGAGGCTTTTTTTTTTTTGAGGCTTTCCGTGAGATTAGTGCAAGAGGAAAAGGCAGAGATTCTGTTCCTGGCGTCTGAGCCATAGTACAGCAGTCAGGGGTCTTGTCTTGCTTGTTTCTGATACAGGTTCATCATACTCACATGCAGAAGGTTCCTCCAGTCACTTAGGCAGAGCCAGAAGTATGCCCTGCCAGGTATACACCCTCCCCCCCCATAAAGTACCCAAACAAACATGAAAATATGCCATTACCTTTTTGTTCTTTATTTCGAAAGTCTTGGAGATTTTCATACAATTAAAGAAACAAGACAGAACTATCACTCTATTTTAACAAAAGTTAATCTTTTTCCTAAAATATCCTATTACTAACAGACTTCAGTATTACTATCAATTTTAGCAGTTTCCTTACTTTGGATAAAATGGGAAATTCTGGGAATTTTAACATGCTGATTCTCAAATACCAAGTTTTATTTCATCAAGTTCTAACATGCTTTGTACTGAGGATCAAGGTAATGTATATTAAAACCACGTTGCAACTTGTAAGGATTATTTGTGAGACTTCTAGAATTATCCCTAAGTTCAAGTAAGACAATTCGTTGTCTTTCCATACTCAGAGAGTCTCTTGCCTGCAAGCATGGCTGTCTTCCCCAGAGCCCCTCAGAGAGAATAGGCTCCAGCTTCCCTCCCCGCCCCGAGCAGAGCTCCCGGCGGCCGAAGACCACTGGATCCTAGCCACAGCCATGCTCAAGGTCTCTCTCCACACGTTCAGACGAGCCTCACACATGAAATTGCCGGCAGAGGAACCCAGGTGTGTGTAATTCCATCAACGGCTAGCATCCAGAGGCTTAAAAGCAAGCTCCCAGAAGTGCGAGGCCACTTTGCAGCCGCACGATATCTTATAACATACTTTTCCCTCTCGGAGAACCTAGCATGCTATTGAGAGCGTCCTACCCCCATGGAAAAGCCTCGCAAGCTTCCCATGGTGTATCTATATGCCAAAGTCAGTAACCAGCTGAATCTCATTCCCCTAAACCTGTGGATAGGACGAATGTAGAGGTGACTGAGACCGTTCGAGCAACTCGATGATCAACGGGAGTTCATGATCGTGTGATCGTGATCCATACCCAGTGGCTTACAATGTTGCTCCCAATGGTGTTCAGGGAACCACGGAGCACCAGAGACTGAACCTGGGGCTGTGGCATGCAAGACAGGTGTTGTAGCCCTTTGAGCGCTCTCCCTAGCACAGGCAAGAAAATGTTGTTCTCAAGTTCAAGATCTGTGTACCTGTGGCCTTACAGAGATTTTTTTTTAGGTAAGCAGGAGACAGCTTTGTGATATGCTCTTCATCCAGATGACCAATAATACATATCAAGTCACCTTATGATGCAGGACTAGGTCTCTCATAGAGTCCAGAAAGAATATGGACTCCCTCTCCTGTATCCATTTTCAGAACAGCATAATCAACTTTCCACGGTTACCTCAAACCAAGGATCAAGAGAGAAGCAGTTCTCTTCCTTCTCTGTGTCCTCTTCAAAACCAAGAGACACCTTTACAACTTTATGCCTGCCACTCAGTTTGATCTCTTCCTGCTCCCATAATATCAACTTGATCCCTGGTGGTGTCACAGGATAAGGCTCCAATAGCCCCAAACACCAAACTCTCAGGTTCACACCATGGTGAGCACCACTAGGTAACGTGGGCTGTTGTAAAAAACTAAGGCTCGCCGACGGGCTCATGCACTCTCGGGCTCTCCAGGCGGCTCTGTCTCACCGCCCGCGTTCGGTGCTCTGGAACCGCTGTGTATGGGCTGGATCCGGACAGCCGTTGGCCAAGGACAGGCGAAGGAAGAACGAGGACCAAGCTGGTGGCTGATTAGTTACCGTATACTCAATCTTCCATCTTTCTCATCTTCCGCACTCCCAGCTCCTGCCTCTCTCTGGATCAACTGCAGCCTCTCCTCTTCTCTAGTCTCTCCTCCTACTTCTCTCTCCCACCTTGCCCTCGAGGCTACACCCAGCCAGGTAGCAAAATCAACATAAGAAAGCCCTTCCTGAGGGCAGGGCATTCCAATGCCCTTTCTGACTCCTAAGGTGTTTTTCTCCTTTCCTTAGTCCAAACACTTATTAACATCTTAATCCTAGTTATTTTTGTATGGACATAGCAAGAGATACATTGAAGTTTGCAAGGCAGCTCTCCTGGCAACATCTTGCCACAGGCTCAGACCACAGCACTCAGGCCAGATTAATCATTCCTCACCCTAGCAGGGTCCAAATCTAGTTATCACTGTTTGGATCATGACAACATTTGCCCATGATCAAGCTCTTAACTTATAGTTAAGCATTAGGCACTTTGGCCAGGCCCATCTCGATGCCAGGGTAGCACACACCTCACCGCTTGCCCTGGGTCCCTCTTGTCCCTCGTCGGGACCCTGCTTTGGGGATGCCAGGAAGTAAGGGCAGCTGAGGCTTAGGTCAAGAGAACAGATGCCCTGGAGGAAAATATCACGTAGAGTCAAATGACTCCCAGGTTACGAAAGCATAACATTTGTTAAGTCTTCCTGTGTCCATACAAAAAGGACTTGCTCTGAATAAACTATGCAAAGGACTCAAGGAGAAGAGAAAAACAATATTCACAAGTCAACAGAACACTAAGAAAGAATCTACAAATAAACAAAGAGGAATAGGAGCACTGTAACGGGAGTAACCCAATAACCCTAAACTACCTGAGGCTATGTTATCCTACATATCCCCCTTTTTCTTTTTACAAGATAAAAAGCACAAAAATTTGAAAATGAGGAACAATTCCAAATCACAACACAATTTCAAATAACAATACAGTCTTATTAGTTGTACTAAGATTTCAGTCCGACCGTTGGGCCCAGAGCAGTGCTTATAGTAAAGCGTCCAATTGTCCTGCACTGTCCAGGGGTGATGAGAGTCACCAATGATAAGAGTCATTTAGTCACAGTTTGAAGAAATGAAGTGTCTGGATCAAAACTGAAGAGTTGTTCCTGTAACAGCATCAGTAGTAGTAGCAGCAATGAGTCTCAGGGGAGCAGCAATTAGAAGTCCGATGAATTACAGGAAGCACTGGATCAGTCAGGGAGCACTGGAATAGGAGCATCACAACTTCTGGCAGGAGAACTTCAGCAGAGGAATGCAGCCATTCTCTGGTCTGGTTCCTCGGCAGTCCTAGGTGCAACCTAGCTTATGTTTGGAAAAAACACTTTAAAGTTATTAGAGGCTTTGACAGTTGGGGTTTGGTCTCCATGCCTGTGGATAAAGAAAGAGACAGATGAAAGCTCCAATACAAATGGATATCCTAGAGAGAAATGAAAAGGTGTTCCTGTTAAAAGCCATTTTTTCTCCTTCAGGAACCTGTCAGTTCCAAGGAAAGGGTAAGAGTAAAATACCGTTAATTAAAAATACAGAGGCCTGGCGTTGTCCAATCCACAACCTGTAAAAGAGGGGTATAAGGAAAGGTCTTAATGTGACCTCATGGTATGCAAAAAAAGGGGGTAGAGGCCTTTGCTGCAGGTCCTCTAACGCTGGCTCCTCTTCTTTCCTTGTGACTCCGAGCTGAAATCAGTTTGGCGGTGAATCTGAGCTGGAATTTGAAGGGTTGTGAGTCTCTGGAGGTCTGAGATCCAAATCAGGTGGTTGAATTCTACTTCTGATGAAACGTAAAGGGATCCAAAGTTTCTTAGCGGGGTTATCATCTGTTGAAACAAAAGCATAGACTTTTCCTCGAATGAGGACTTTTCCTCTACATTCAATTGAGAAAATACCTCCTTTTTATATTTGACTTAACATTCCATATGTCCACTGAAAATATAGAGGTTGTGGGCTTAACGCCGTAGTGTTTGCTATTGAAAAGGGGTTGTAATAAACTGAATCAGGCAGGAAATCGGCTGTGCTTCCTGCCATCACTGGCTGCAGCGATTATACTGATTGGAGCTCTGAAACTCCACACTGGGAAAAGGGGCTGCAACTGAGAACATCCCCTGATTTTGTGGGGCCTGGGGCTGGCCCCCTTGCAGGTTTCCCGAGTTGGGGTCACCCACTGCATCAAAATTAAAGCGACAATCTCTGGCCCAATGATTTCCCCTCTTACACCGGGGACAGGGCCCTGGAGGTGCAAGTCTGGCTCTGCAGTCTCTGGCCCAGTGGTTTCCCTTCTTACACCTGGGACAGGGCCCAGGACATGCTCTCACAGTAGCACGGCTTGGGGGCGCTTTGCAATCTCTATGAAAGTGGCCTGGTTTTCCACAATTAAAACATCTTTTCTGAGCTTGTCTCTGTAAGGCATAGACCTGCACCTTATGTTTAACAGAACCAACATTCCTGCATGCCTCCAAGTAGCCCATTATGCCTTCCTTCTCCTTAAGAGGGCACAGAATGGCCTGGCAATCCTCATTAGCATTTTCAAAGGCCAATTGTTTAGTCAATAGCTCATGAGTTGCCTTATCCTTAACCTGCATTTCAATGGCTTTCATCAACCTACCCATGAAATCTGCATAAGGTTCTGAGGCTCTCTGGAAAATCTTTGTAAAACTTCCCTTAAATTCTGCATCTGCATCAACCTTCTCCCATGCACACAGGGCTGCGTCACGGTGGACATGAGCAAAAACAGCACGAGGCAAGGTGACTTTCCTTTCTGGGTCATGCCATTTCCCTTCACCAGTTAACATCTCACTAGTTAACTCAATACCTGAAAAGTTTTGTCCAGCATGGCCTAGGCCTTGAAGCTTTGCCTTGGCCTCATTATAGAGCAACATTCTCCACTCCAAGTACTGAGAAGGGCTTATGTTGGGGACTGCTCAGGACCCTGAACAAAAGAGGACCCCGAAACCTTTACCCTGGACAAACCTGAAAATTCCATTACCAGCTTTGCATGACCTGAGGCAAAGGTGCCCTTGTGACAAAGGAAATAGCCAAACTCAAGAGGTAAAAGTAGCCCAGGGCAGTTACCTAAGAGACGCCATAAAGCCCTAAAGTAGAATACCTTCCTCTACACTAAAAGCCTTGTGCATTCCTCCTGCCAGATGCTCCTGCCAGATAAACCCTTGCCTTCCTCTCCCCACTATTTCTCAATCTACTCTTGAAGAATGTTGTAAGCCCACCTAATACACCCCGAACCTTTCCTTATGTGGTCTGAGAAGACACTTCCCTGATGATTGACAACTTATGTACCAACCCCCTGCTAAGAAAAGTATAAAACCAGCATGGCTGTTAATAAAGTTGCCCTTGATCGGCATGTGTCGTCTTGGGCCCCCTGTTTACTAACCTCACTAGTCTTTTTTTTTTTTTTAATTTTTTTTTATTTTTAATTAGAGAATCACTGTGAGGGTACAGTTACAGATTTATACACTTTTGTGCTTATACTTCCCTCATACAAAGTTCAGGAACCCATCCCTTCACCAGTGCCCATTCTCCACCACCCGTAAACCCGGCGTCCCTCCCACCCTCCCCACTCCCATCTCCCCCCCACCCCACCCTGCCACTGTGGCAGGGCATTCCCTTCTGTTCTCTCTCTCTAATTAGCTGTTGTGGTTTGCAATAAAGGTGTTGAGTGGCCGCTGTGCTCAGTCTCTAGCCCTCATTCAGCCCGCAACTCCATTCCCCCACATGGCCTTCAACTACAATGTAGTTGGTGATCACTTCTCTGAGTTGCCCTTTCCCCGGAACGTGAGGCCAGCCGCGAAGCCATGGGGTCAACCTCCTGGTACTTATTTCTACGGTTCTTGGGTATTAGTCTCCCACTCTGATATTCTATATACCATAGATGAGTGCAGTCTTTCTATGTCTGTCTCTCTCTTTCTGACTCATTTCACTCAGCATGAAACTTTTCATGCCCATCCACTTAACTACAAAATTCTTGACTTCCTTTTTTCTAACAGCTGCATAATATTCCATTGTATAGATGTACCAAAGTTTCCTCAACCAGTCATCCGTTTTGGGGCATTCGGGTTTTTTCCAGATTCTGGCTATTGTAAACAGTGCTGCGATGAACAGACATGTGCAGATGTTGTTTCGATTGTACTTTTTTGCCTCTCTGGGATATATTCCCAGCAGTGGTATTGCTGGGTCAAATGGGAGCTCAACCTCTAGTTTTCTGAGAGTCGTCCATACTGTTTTCCAAAAGGGCTGAACTAGCCGGCATTCCCACCAGCAGTGTAGAAGGGTCCCTTTCTCCCCACATCCTCTCCAACAGCGGTTGCTTTTGTTCTTTTGGATGTGTGCCAGTCTCTGTGGTGTGATAACCTCACTAGTCTTATTTCAGGTCGGGACCCTCACAGAATCCACCCAATTAGGAGCGCTTTCCACTGTTGTCTCTCTGCGGGCAGGAGAGATCTCCAGGGGAACCCGCAGGCTGAAGCATGTCTTAGCAACCATGTGAAAATCATGGGGTACCCAGTAGGACTTTTTACTCCAGTATGCAAGATACTCCCTACAGTATGGAGATGTAGGCCTGTACGAGACACAGGCCTGTTTGAAACGACTGAGAGAATCCATCCTTAACCTGCGATAAGATGGAGGCTGCTTCTTCTCTGCCTGGACTGGGCGATTGGGAGCATGTCCCGAGCGGTCTGGAGGCCGCTTGGCTGAGTCACCCTCAGACTCAGAATCTGAGTTAGTAGTAGCAGACTCATAACCTGCATCACTTCCATCTAACACACTGGAAGTAGAGCTATATTCACCACCCTCAGAAGTATTTTTACTATGAAAAACCTTTCGGTACAGGAGGAACCGAGGCCATATTACCCCTAATATTCTCCTCCACATCAATCGCACTTTTCAAAAACAGGAGAATAGAATTAACTACATGGGAGATTTCCCATGTAGTCCAGAATTCTCCGGGGATAGTAGTCCCTTCCTTAGATGCCTTATAGACATTTTTCCTAACTTGTTTCCAAATCTTACTTTCTAGAGTTCCTTCATCCGGGAGCCATGGGTGAACTGCATAAGCTACCTTAAAGCAGGACCGGAGTTGGTCTCTGGAAATGCAGAGTTCCGGGTCTCCTATTCTGCGGGAGAGAGACTGAATCAAATCCATAAATGACTTGCCCTGTTCAGTCTGGCTCGAGAAAATATGAAAGATCTTGGGAAGGCCCAGAATCTGCCCCATCTTAGTGGGGGATTGCTGTTCGGATTCTAACCCGCAGCACACAAAAAAATTCCTATCTCCCACTCACTTTCTAGAGTGGGGTGCACCGAACGCTATTCTTACCTTTAGTTGGTAGTTCAGGCCCACTCCAGGGACGCCAGCTGTAAAAAACTAAAGCTCGCCGACGGGAGCGTGCACTCTCGGGCTCTCCGGGCGGCTCTGTCTCACCGCCCGCATTCGGTGCTCTGGAACCGCTGTGTATGGACTGGATCGGGACAGCCGTTGGCCAAGGACAGGCGAAAGAAGAACGAGGACCAAGCTGGTTGCTGATTAGTTACCGTATACTCAATCTTCCATCTTTCTCTTCTTCCGCACTCCCAGCTCCTGCCTCTCTCTGGACCAACTGCAGCCTCTCCTTCTCTTCTCTAGTCTCTCCTCCTACTTCTCTCTCCCACCTTGCCCTCTAGGCAACACCCAGCCAGGTAGCAAAATCAACATAAGAAAGTCCTTCCTGAGGGCAGGGCATTCCAAAGCCCTTCCTGACTCTTAAGGTGTTTTTTCTTTTCCTTAGTCCAGGAACTTATTAACATCTTAATCCTAGTTATTTTTGTATGGACATAGCAAGAGATACATTGAGGCTTGCAAGGCAGCTCTCCTGGCAACATCTTGCCACAGGCTCAGACCATAGCACTCAGGCCAGATTAATCACTCCTAACCCTAGCAGGGTCCAAATCTAGTCATCACTCTTTGGATCATGACAACATTTGTCCATGATCAAGCTCTTAACTTATAGTTAAGCGTTAGGCACTTTGGCCAGGCCCATCTCGATGCCAGGGTAGCACACACCTCACCGCTTGCCCTGGGTCCCTCTCGTCCCTCGTCGGGACCCTGCTTTGGGGATGCCAGGAAGTAAGGGCAGCTGAGGCTTAGGTCAAGAGAACAGATGCCCTGGAGGAAAATATCACGTAGAGTCAAATGACTCCCAGGTTACGAAAGCATAACATTTGTTAAGTCTTCCTGTGTCCATACAAAAAGGACTTGCTCTGAATAAACTATGCAAAGGACTCAAGGAGAAGAGAAAAACAATATTCACAAGTCAACAGAACACTGTTGAATTCTGAAAGAATTCAACAGAAAGAATTCCGGTTGCCAAGTTAGAATTCCCTTTTTAATCTGCCAGAAAGACAATGTCACAGCCTGTAGGATAACATAGCCTCAGGTAGCTTAGGTTTATTGGGTTACTCCCGTTACAGTGCTCCTATTCCTCTCTGTTTATTTGTAGCTTCTTTCTTAGTGTTCTGTTGACTTGTAAACTGAATTCTCACTATCTTCAATACTCAACACTCGGCATTTCCTCATCTGGTAGATCAGGCATTTCTTCAAAACTGGTTGGGAAGTTCTGCTTGATATGACTAAGGATAGCACACATAGAAGGGCCAAACCCAGAGGGTTTAGCATTTCCTTCTCGGGAGTCAAGTTTTAGACCGGCATGCATGCCCACCAGCAAACCCTCTGAATTAAACAGAGGGGAGCCAGAAGCCTCAAAGTAAAAATGACTCCCAGGTTACAAAAGCATAACATTTGTTAAGTCTTCCTGTGTTCATACAAAAAGGAACTTGCTCTGAATAAACTATGCAAAGGACTCAAGGACAAGAGAAAAACAATATTTACAAGTCAACCAGAATTCTTTCACTTTGCAAAATCTATCCAAAGTTTTCTCCATGAGTGACAGTCAGATACTTGACTATCAAGTGGGTACCAGAGGCTCCTCTCACAACTTGTGCAACTATCATTTCTTTTCTAGAAGATAAGCTTATTTGATGGTTTTACTGCCATTACCCCCCCCCCGATGAATTGCAAGGAATTTCCCTTAAAGTTGGTAAGGAAACTGAATTCTCACTATCTTCAATCCTCAACACTCAACATTTCTTCATCTGGAATATCAGTCATTTCTTTAAACAAGTTTGGGAATTTCTGCTTGATATGACTAAGGATAGCGCACATAGAAGGGCCAAACCCAGAGGGTTTAGCATTTCCTTCTCGGGAGTCAAGTTTTAGACCGGCATGCATGCCCACCAGCAAAGCCTCTGAATTAAACAGAGGGGAGCCAGAAGCCTCAAAGTAAAGTGAGGTGTGATAGGTAATCACATCATTCTTTTCACTTACGTGGACATCTGAACGTTCTGCTTGCCTAGCCCGAAATTCCTGTTCCTGCTGACTCTGATGGATCACAAAACAATTCTCCACTTTCTTTCTCTGTCCATTTGGATGACCGATAAGATGGATCACATCACTAACTGCCACATGAGTAGGGATCTTAGTTACTCCATAAAAAACTGGGGCTTCCACTCCTCTGTTCAGTTTCAGGACAGCATAATCAAGACTTCTATCGCCTACCTCAAACCAAGGGTCAAGAGAAAAGGAGTTCCTTTCCCTCTCGATGTTCTCTTCATAACCAAACGATACCTGTACACACTTACTAATTATGCCTGCCCACAGGGCTTGAGCTACTCCCTGTCCAACAATCTCTTCTACCACATGCCAACAAGTGAAAACGAACTGCTTGTTAAAAACAAAGCAGGTGGCACTGCCCTTCCTTCCCATGTTCTCCCATGAGAGGTAACCGACTGTTTCGCTGTGATTACAAAGAAGCTTCATTGATTTAACCGGTATACCACTCTCAAACTCAATCTCAAAGAACCGGCCCTCCAGGTCATCCACGAGCTGGGAACTCTCTAAAACGCAGCTCTGGTTTTCCACGAGTTTCCAAACACTATTCTTCAGCCAGGGCAGAAACCTGTCATCCCGACATAAAGCCTTCTTAATGGTTTCTCCTTTGATACCACTGACACAGAGTTTGTCCCCTTGTTTGTATGACTGATACCCCTGATCAATGTCTGCTCTGTTCTTCCTGGTTACATCAATATAAAATTTGACACAGTTGTTTTCTAATTTAGGTGACTGCTCAACTAATGGGTTGTTTACTTTCTGCTCACTCTGACTTTTGATAGGGTCAATTTTCACACCAGTTTGTTCAGAAAAATCACTCAGGTGGCTTTTAAACTTGTTGTAAGTTTCAGGGTCCTCTATGCTAAGCGTCAGCACTGCCTTGCCACTATGAGTGTCAATTTTATCTTGGAGAACTTTAACACGCTGGGTTACTTGATTAAAGGGTTTCTTCTTGCTGAGGTTAGGGCTGCTTTCTCCCTCATGACAGAGACCTGTTTTTATCACATCTTTGGGCCGTTGGATTTGGATATCAGGTTTATCTTTTGGATCATTTCCACAGTCCTTCTTCGTTTGCTCTTTCTTGACCTAAAAATTAAGGTGAAAAATGTAAAAACTCTGAGCATTATGCTAGTATTTTCCCAAAAGCTCTACAGGAATCTCAGAACCAATCTCAAGGTTGCGAATACAATGAAGTCTGAATTTGAACTGGGATCCAAATAGTAAGCTGTTTTCTATCCCATCAGAACAATTAAGCTCTTAATGGTGCTATCTTCTTACATTTTTCTAGGAATATGAGGATGAACAATATTTCCAGGCCCACCAATATCAGATTCGTGAAGTATTTTTTCCTTTCCTATGTTCCTGCTTTTCGATTTGAGGGGGCGGCATCCCAGGATATGCTCAGGACTTATTACTCCTGTCTCTGCACTAGAGCCCCTGGACAGGCTCCAGTGACCCTGTGGGAGGCCTGGGATCAAATCCCAGTCAGCCGTGTGCAAGGCCAATGCCCTACCCACTGTGCTAGTTCTCCAGCACCTAAACTATTTCTAACATTGTTGACTATATTGGTTAGATGTACAGTTTTTACATTTTCCACATATGATGATGAACTACAGGGAACACTTGTTCGTAAAATATCAAACTCAGCAGGATTAGTTTCCATGTTTATTACCAGCCATGAAATGCTAAAACCAACATAATGTAACCCATTGCTTATTAATTAGTTATTTATTAGGTGGCTATTCATTTATTTGTTTTTATATCATAATGTTAAGCTTTCTTTAAAAATAATTTTTAAATTGCATTTTAGGTAACGTGGTTACTGCAGTATAACTGTCATGGTTTTGTCATCCAAACGATTATTCCTTCACCAGACCAAAGTACGGTCCACCACCATCCTTAAGGGATTTCAAATGTCTCTCTTCCCCCACCAGCAGACTGCTTAATAATTTCAGTTTTGTGCTCAAAAAATTTGGGCTTATCATCATTTAATAATGTGTACTCTTGTTTCTCATATTTTGTATCTCTATATAACACAGATGAGTGAGGAGTATTCTAAATGGGAAAAGAATATGATGGTTAGAGTAGAAAACAGAATAAGTTCAGACAAACACCAGCTTAAGTCCAAATCTTTATGCTACTTTTGCTTTTAGCAACAAATTACTTCTCTCCTCATAAACAAACCGAGGGTTAAAACAATCTACAGCTTGTCCAATAAGGTTATGTTTAAGATTCAATAATGTAATTGTTTTCTCAAGTACTCTCTAAGTATAGGTAATTCTTGTGATCAAACAGATTAGCCATATTTGAGGTGAGATATGTTATGAAGCTACAAAAATATCACTAATTCTATCTTTATTCCACAGTTGACTAAGGAAATGTATATTTGACCATTTGCTGTTGTTCAGGAAACGCTGCAATCATTTTTATTAAAGGTGATTTGGATAAAGAGATGATCTGTATTAGAACTCCCTTCCCCACTGTCACTCCACTCAAAAAGAGAAAATAAAATGGATGAGAAAGACTTCACCTTAAATTCTCATCATAAGGCAATTTTTAGCTAGTAGTGACTATGAAACCCAATGTCAGAGATAGCTAAGTCTATAACTGATACATTCCATACAATGCAGATATTAAAAAGACAAAATCATGCCCTTTGCTACTACATGATGGAACTGAGGCCATCATGCTGGTGAAGTCAACGGGAAGGAGAGAGGACGTCACAGAATGATCCCTCCCCTGTGTGATACAGAAATATACTTAGAAAGGAGCAACAAACGGCCAAAGGCAACAGAACTGAAAAGTTGGTCTACAGAACTGGGGGAGATGACATGGTTACAAGGGACACTGGTGGAGGGAAGAGGGCACTTTAGGGATGAGAATGGTGTTGGGATTAACTTACACGTGAAATTATCATTAGCAGCACTGCAAATCACCAAAACAAGAATGTGGGTAAAAACAAAGTAAGTATATTTCATAGACATGCTTTATAAACATACCCTTTTTGAAGGCGGAGCCGGCTACTCTGTGATATTACTTCTCTCATTCAATGACTTTCTGTCATTGTGTTTCGTAAAAGCCATGATGGCTTGAAGATGAACAGGAAGCTCAACTGAAACACTAATTTCAAATTCAAAATTAAAGTTACTGCAGTCTCCCCAAAGCTATCTATTAATTATACAGATGATAAGACCTTTCCTATTTTGTCTCCATCAACTGTCAACTCACTCTCCTGTGAGGTGTCAACTTAGCCAGCAGACAGTTTAGCCACCAAAAAAAAATCAACTCAGGGGCTGGAGTGATAGCACAGCGGGTAGGGCGTTTGCCTTGCACGCGGCCAACCCGGGTTCGAATCCCAGCATCCCATATGGTCCCCTGAGCACCGCCAGGGGTAATTCCTGAGTGCAGAGCCAGGAGTAACCCCTGTGCATCGCCAGGTGTGACCCAAAAAGCAAAAAAAAAAAAATCAACTCAACAATAAAAAGCTACCTCTGATTTAAAAAAAGAAATGGGAAAAAAGCATGAAATTAATACCTCAAAGCCAGAGAAAATATTGGTCAAGAGGATTGGTCAATGGTTGGAACCTACCACAAGTGTGTGTGCAGGCGGAGAAGGGTAGTTAGGGTACAGAAGGGACCACTATGATAAAAAGAGTTGGAAATGATCACCGTGGACAAGAGCTGAGTGTTGAGAGTAGGTAAAAGAATATACATGACAAGCTTTCAGTATCAGTATTGAAAACCATAATGTACAAAAGGGCACAGAATGTGTGTGTATGTGGCAGGGAGAAAGAGAGAGAGAGAGAGAGAGAGAGAGAGAGAGAGAGAGAGAGAGAGAGAGAGAAAGGGAGAAAGGGAGAAGGTGGGAGAGAGACAAGAAAAGTCCCTGCTTATGTGCGTGGGGGGAGTGTGCCGCGGTGTGGCAAGAGGGAAACTAGGGACTTCTGTGCTGGGAAATGTACACTGGTGAAGGGACGGGTGTTGGAACATGATATGAACTCAAATCCAATCATGAACAACTCTGTCACTGTGTATCTCACTCTGGCTCAATTAAAAACACAGCTGGGTCTGACCAAACTACAGCACAGTAGCTCATCAACCCCAACACCTGCTCCTGGTGTGGAAGAGCTGAGATACACAAGAATGACCTGAGTATCAGGAAAGGAATCAAGGAAACAAACGAAATTTAGAATGAGAGCTTAGGTACCAGAGCAATAGTATAGCAGGGAGGGCGTTTGCCTTGCATGTGGCAGTACTAAGTTCAATTCCCCAGCATCCAATATGTTTCCATAATTACCATCAGGAGTGATCCTAAGTGCAGAGCAGGGGGAAACTCCTGACTACAGCTGAGTGTGTTGCAAAAAAGCCATCCTCATCCAAAATGAAAAAAAAAAAAAAAGAATGAGAGCTTACCTGGGCGGAGTCAGGAACTTTACTGCTGCTTCAGTGATTTTTAGAAGAGGAAGGTGCCTCTATCTCTCCTCTGAGGTCTCTCTCTTGGAAGAAAAGGAACAATAAAAACAAGATCTTCAATAATGATAAACATCACTAAAACAAAAGACCAGGACAGTAGCAGTTGTCTTCAGAATTTCAGTACCTAAGAAGAAACTCGGTCCATGAGAGCCCCCTATAAAGCTTCTGTTCTCTGGATTGGGGCTATACACAGTGGGTATGGGGCTTGACTTGTGTGCGCTGACCCGGGTTCCATCCCCGGCATCCCATATGATGCACTAGGAGTCACTCCTGACTGCTGAGCCAAGAATAACACCTGAGCATCACTAGGTGTAATCGGAAAAAAAAAAGCAAAGCAAAATCAAAAGTTTCACTTATAAAGAGCCCTTCAATGAATACACGGAGAATAAAGGTAATGTATAAATCTTACCGTCTTGAGAGAGAGGTATTAATAATCTCCCTTACTATTCAAGAACTGAAACATTCAGAGAGATTAAGCTAGAGACTCAGGTTTTTGCGGCCCCACAAAAATATGCTTCTGGAAACTTTTGATTGTGAACATTTTCAGCAGAAACAGAGAACATGGAAATTCATGTAACTATCAGGAAGAGTTATATTTTCTGTTGAAAAATGTACATCTTCTAGTTTTTCTGTACCATGGTTAGAAAAGTCCTAACGTTTTCTTTTTTTTTTTTCCTATTTTTGCTTTATGGGTCACACCCAGCGATGCACAGGGGTTTCACCTGCTCTGCACTCAGGAATCACCCCTGACGGTGCTCAGAGGACCATATGGGATGTTGGGAATCGAACCCAGGTTGGCCGCGTGCAATTCAATAGCCCTACTGCTGTACTATTGCTCCAGCCCCCAAAAGAACTAACGTTTGATCCTTAGTTATATCTTTTCATCTGTAAATATGAAGGACTTCTTTATCATCATTTTAATCAATTCAGACCAAGATGAAGCACCGGGGTTTAGTTATTATGTACATCAAGTCTTTTCATCTAGGTAAAACATGGGCTTCTTTTACTTTTGAGATTGACTTTGTTGTATCACTGCGATTCAACAGACCATTGCAAAGCTGTTCATGATTGGGTTTCAGTCATGCAGTGTTCCACACCCATCTATCCACCAGTGTACCTTTCCCAAGACCAGTGTCTTCAGTTTTCCTCCAGTCACCACCACCCCACGCCCCCAGCCTGCCTCTATGCTCTTGGCAAGCAGAACTTCCTGGAAATTAGGCTAACTCTCCTAACCATCTCTGTGTAGAGTAAGAGTTCTGGCTTCCTCCAGCATCACATTCTTAGCCGCCTGTTTATAAAATGAGGCAATAACTGTAAATGAAAGTGAATGAGGCAACAGCTGTAAATTACATTGAAAGTGCTGGACCAATATTAATGTTCATTTAAGCTGTTGGGTTCAACTGCCAGGCATCAGGGATTGTATCCAGGCTGCACAGCCTTTGTCATATTTCTGTTTCAATCTCCAAACCACTTCAATCTGTGTACCAAGTAGGATCAACCTCCATTGTCACAACCATTGTCACTAACTTTAGCTCAGTGCCTGGCACGTAACAAAAATATGATAGTACATATTCCTGCTCGGAGAATTACCACAGTATTGAGATACTCACCTTGGACATGTGTTTTCTAAGCAGCAGAGAACCTAGGAGAACAAAAATAGAAGCACACAGTTAAGGATCTGAACTGCTTTGTGAGATGCTAAAGAAAAAGAACCTAATGCCCAGCCATGAAGAATGGTTGCAGTCCAAGAGTGCCTGAGACTGTGACTCGACTTATGGAACTTGACGGAGGACACATGTGCCCAGAAGAGAGTCAAAGGAGGAAAAAGAAATATGAATTTGCAACGTCCACTGGGAAGAACGTGACCAATCTCAAGAGAAAGGGACAAGAGGTTAAATCAACACCCCAAGAGCTACCCTAGACAACATATACAGACAGAAACATGTTTTTTTCAAATATGAAAAGTGTCCTCCTCGCTGCCATCCTGCAATGTTTTTTGTTTGTTTGTTTAATTTTTTTTTATTTTATCACCATGTGGAAAGTTACAAAGTTCTCAGGTTTATGTCTCAGTTATACAATATTCAAATACCATCCCTTCACCAGTGCCCATATTCCACCACCCAAATCCCCAGTATACCCCCCGCCCCCCCACCCCCAACTGTATAACTGATGAATTTCACTTCATTTTCCCTTTACCTTGATTATGTTCCATATTTCAACACCAAACTCACTATTATTGTGGGAGTTATACCCCCAAACAAGATAGCCCTACTAAGGAAGCATTTGATAATTAGATTTCCATTAAAAGATTGTATGTTTTCAGGTTTTAGAAAAGGTCGTGCAGCCGCATTAGCGGCTGCACGGCTCGGATGTGTCCCAGTCCCGAATCCCGGAGCCGTGTTAGTGGCTGCTCAGTGTCGCCGGGGCTCCATCTGGAGAAGGTGTGCAGGCTGCACCTCCTCCTTCCGGCCCCCCAGTGTTGCTGGCCCCGATTGGGGTCCGGAGCAATTTCCGGGCCGTGTTGCTCACCAGAATGCCTGGCCGCTTCTCTGTTGAATGTGTCAAAATGGCGCCGAGAGTGGGTCGAGGGCGTGACTTCCGGCGGCCGGTACCACTTGGAGTTTGGGCTGGCGCCGCCCCACTACAGTGCCCCCCCCCCCCCGCGGCTCAGATGTGTCCCAGTCCCGAATCCCCGAGCCGTGTTAGTTGCTGCTCAGTGTCGCCAGGGCTCCATCTGGAGAAGGTGTGCAGGCTGCACCTCCTCCATCCGTCTCCCCGGTGTTGTTGGCCCCAATTATCCTGCAATGTTTTTTGAGAGTTGAGCAAACCCTTCTGACCTTGCCCTTCTCCAACAGAAGGACTTAAATCAACACAGTCCTTCTGGGCCTGTTTTCAGCCCTAGCAAAATGCTCCTCCCCCCTTAGAATTCCCTCTTTCCCCTCTTCTCTCCGCCCTCCCTCCCGCCCTCTCCCCTGCCCTCTCGCCCCTTTCTCTTTCTGCTACATTAGTTTTCTCTCTTATTCTCCTCTATCTCTCCTCCTTTTAGTCCTCTCACCTAGCCCTCTCTCCCTTTCTTCCTCTGACCCCCTGCTCTTCCCCTCCATCTTTTCTCTCCCAGCCTCTCTGTTTTTTCTCTTTTCCTCCAATCCATTCTGCTGCCTCACTCTCCCGGAACCCTCCTGTCCAGCTAATTCTCCCTCTCTCCTTCATACTCTTTCTCTCACTCGTCCCCTATCCCCGCATCACTTCCTACTTCTCTGGGCTCACAACTCCTTCCTCTTTTTCTCTCTCCCCCTTCCTTCCCCTCCAACCTCAGACCTTCCCATTCAGCCCTCTCCCTCCTCTCTCCCAGGTCTCTTCCTCTCCCTCCTTCCTATTCCCCACTGTCCTCCCAGTAGCATTGGCCCTGCAGAAGCACACCTGCTCATTGACGGGCTTCGTTGCATCTCTGCTTCATCGTTCCGTACAATAAGAAGCAGGTTCCTGTGTCATCTAGGTAAACCGGAGGTTAGCAGCAAGTGTGGCCCTGACCCCTGAGCCTTCCCCTGACCTGGAGGACTCCTGCATTTGCTTAACCCCCAAACAACACCCGCCAGCCCAGACGCTATAGCTCACCTTGTCTGCCGCCGCCAGCACCAGGATCCAGGGACACCCAGCGGAATCCAGCACCAGGTAGGCTACTCTTGTTGGGTTGTATTGGGTTTTTTTTTTGCCCTGAATGACTGCTGCTCACCTGCCTTTTGGTACTTTGGCTTTCAATTCCCTCTTGTCCCTTAAGCATAAGCCGCCCACCCCATTTCCCCTCTATTTCTTCTCCATCCTGTCCAAAGAAATCCTAGGCACCACATCAGGACTCCTAAACCCTGCTGCAGTGATCCCTGAGTAGTTCGGAGTGAGCCCTGGGTGCGCAGGGTGGGGCCCAACACCTCCTCCCCAAATCAACATAAACGGAAGTGGGGAGAGCTGCACCCCCACAGTGACTAACTGGACAGTTTGCAGAGCCCCCAAGGTGGGTGAGGCTGGCCAGGCTGAGCTGATGGGGATTGCGAGTGAGCTGAAACCAGGATGGCAGAGGAAAAAGAGGACCAGGAGGAAGAAGGAATTGGGGAGTCCCCCCTCATTTATTACATGAAACACCTCCAACTCCCTTCTTTCAACTCTCCCTTGTGGGTTTTGTCTTTTGGTTTGGGGTTTAGATTTATTTGCAGATTCTGACTCTTTTATATTTTTGCGGGTGGGAGGTTCGGGGGTTGGGGGGAGCGGCGGTCGGTGTGAATTTGGATTTTTACTAGACCAAACCTTGTGTGTTCTTGTGATCATGAAACTGTTAAAAAGGAAACCCAGGATCCCACCGAGCAAGTAGATAGATGACTCAGGATATCTGGTGTGTGACTGTGACTTTAACTTTGGAAATCAAACTACACAACCCAAGATCCACAGCGGCCCCGGAAATACACACCGCCCACTTTTTTGAGTGGCGGCCTACTCTAGCTGGCAAGGCCTTTCCAAAACGGAAACTAAGCGAAAACTTTCTCGTCGAATCTCGCCGAAGCAGAATTTGGGCCCTGCCTGAGCCCAGCTCTGCCCCCAAAACCTCTTTGGCTCTGGGCCTCGGGTCGAAGCAACTCACCCACTCCTAGCTCCATGGAATCCCAGAGCAGAACTACTCACCGATCAGAGACACAGCCTGGCAGCAGCAGTGCGTCGTTCCAAGTTGGATCCCAGAGCACTTTAACTCCTGTGATGTCAAAGGAACCACTAGAGACGAGGAATCCCGCGAGCAACAGGGCGGGAATGAGCTTCTAGGAGAAACTCAGATGACCGCCTTCCCCGCGCTCCAGGGGGATGTGCCCAGCTTGCCGCATGCGTCCTGCCCTCAGGGGGTTGTGCCCAGAATGCCGCATGCGTCCTACCTCCAGGGGGTTGTGCCCAGAATGCCGCATGCGTGCAGAAGCCTGACGCTCTAGGCGCACCTCATCCCTGTGTCTGCTGGGTGGTAGACTTGAGGTCCGCACAGGCCATAGAGCTTAAGTTATCCCCGCCACTGCCCATCAGAAGGAGGCAGAGGGCTTAGTTTTACTTCTGGAGTCCGGACTCAGGCTCAGGTCCTGCACTTGCCCGCGAGGCTTTTCAGCCTATTTATTGCAAGTAACTCTACCACCTCCTCCCCCTGGCTTCAGTGGAATTTGGGATTCTCCTGAAAAGACCCTCCAGTGGAACTTGGGGCCCTCCCCTAGTGGAATATCCTTTCCCATTCTGTAGACTGCCTTTGTATTTTGGTCACTGTTTCTTTTGAGATGCAGAAGTTTCTTAGTTCAAGACAGTCCCATTTGTTTATCTCTGTTTTCAATTGCTTGGTTAGTGGCGTGTCATCTTTGAAAATACCTTCAGTTTCAATGTCGTGGAGGGTTTTGCCAACCTTGTCTTCCAGGAACCTTAGGGATTCTGGTCTGATGTTGAGATCTTTAGCCATTTTGACCTGACTTTTGTACATGGTGTTAGGTAGAGATCTGAGCCCATTTTTTGCATGTAGCTGTCCAGTTTTGCCAGCACCATTCATTGAAGAGGCTTTCCTTGCTCCAATTCACATTTCTTGCTTTCTTATCAAAGATTAGATGATTATCTAGTTGAGGGTGTGTGTTAGGATATTCAACCCTGCTCCATTGGTCTGTGGCTCTGCCTTTCTTCCAGTATCCTGCTGTTTTAATTATTACAGCTTTGTAGTAGAGATTGAGGTTGAGGAGGGTGATTCTTCCCATATTCTTTTTCTCAAGTGTTGCTTCAGCTATTCATGAGGGCTTATTGTTCCATATGAATTGCAAGAGTGTTCGCTCTATTTCTCTGAAAAAATCATGGGTATCCTTATAGGGATCACAATGAATGTGTACAATGCTTTGGGGAGTATTGCCATTTTGGCAATTTATTTCTACCAATCCATGAGCAGGGGATATCCTACCATTTCCTCGTGTCCTCTTTTATTTCTTGAAGTAGTGTTTTGTAGTTTTCTTTGTACAAGTCCTTTACCTCCTTAGTTAAACTGATTCAGAGGTACTTGATTTTCTGAGGCACTCTTGTGAATGAGATTGCTTTTTTTTATGTCACTTTATTCTCTGTAATTATTTGCACATGGGAAAGCCAGGGACTTTTGGGCATTGATTTTATAGCCTACAACTTTACTGTATAAGTCTAATGCTTCTAGGAGTTTCTTGGTTTTAGGGTTCTCTAAGTACAGTATAATATCATCTGCAAATAGTGGGAGCTTGATTTCTTCCTTTTCACCCTGAATGGAGGGCTAACTTTTTTACCAGATACTTTAGTCTCTGCCATGCTAAGTAGGATGGAGTATTAAAGTAGAACAAAAATACCCAATGACACACCAGAGCGTTTGTATGGAGCCTAATTCAGTTTTAAGAGAATCGAAATAATATCTTGATGACTTGACATTAGTAATCAAACCATTTTAAACTGCTTGTATTTTATAAGCTATGGTCATTTATAACTCATAACAATCTTTGGCTACTGTTCATTTCTAATTGATGTCAATAATAATAGCGATCAACATGTATATACAATCCTTAGATCTTCCAAGACTATCCTAATATTCAGTGATCTGTGCCAAATATCCTGAAAATGTCAGGGGTCTTGTTAATCACACGTGTAACTCTTGATGTGAATGAATCTCAAAACTTTGCCAGGACGATCAACCCAAACACCCACATATGGTGGTTGTGCTGTTTCATGGCTTTTCACTTTCAATTGAGGTTTTCAGTGATAGTGATGCAAGAGCAAATGGCAGAGATTCTGTTGCTGGTGCCTGAGCCATAGGACAGCAGGTAGGGTTCTTGCCTTGCTCGTGGCTGATACAGGTTCTACCTATTCATATGCTAGAATGTTCCCCAGTACCTGAGGCAGAGGCAGAAGTAAGCCCTGCCAGGTACAGGCCCCCCAAAAACCAAAGAAACAAGCAAGAATAAATTCCTTTATCTTTTTGTTCTTTATTTTGAAAGGCTGGTAGATTTCCATACAATTAAAGAAATAAGACAGAACTCTCACATTTATTCTTTTCCCTAAAATACCCCAATGTAAACAGCTTACATAGATATAGATACAGACTGCAATATCACTATCAATTTTAGCAGTTATCTTACTTGGATCAAATGGACAACGAAGGAAATTTTAACATGCCAATTTCGCAAATTCCAAATTTTATTTCATTAAATTTTAACACATTTTTCACTGAGAAGTGGGGTCATGTTTTTTAAAACCATCTTGCAACTTGTACGGATTATTTGTGGGGCTTCTAGAATTATCCGTAAAAGTCAGGAAAGACAATTTGTTTGTCTTGCCATACCCAATAGTGTTCTATAGTTGTTCAAAATGGTGTTGAGTGAACCATGTAGCACCAGAGACTGAACCTGGGGCTGTGGCATGCAAGACCGGTTTGTAGCCCTTTGAGTTCTCTCCCTGCACAAGCAAGAAAATGTTCTTCTCAAGTTCAAGATCATATTTATCCATTGTCTTACAAAGTTTTTTAGGGTCGCCAGGAGACAGCTTGGTGGTACTCTCTCCTTCTGGATGCCAAATAATACATATTAAGTCACCAAGTGAGGCAGGAGTAGGTCCCCCAAACGGTCCAGAAAGAATGTGGACTCCCTCTCCTGTATCCAGTTTCAGAACACATAATCAACTTTCCACAGCTACCTCAAACCAATGGTCAGGAGAGAAGCAGTTCTCTTCCTTCTCTATGGCCTCTTCCTAACCAAATGTCACCTTTACACGCTCACTAACTATGCCTGCCTACTCAGTTTGATCTATTCCTTCCCCCACAATACCAATATTGATCCTTGGTAGTGTCACAGGATAAGGCCCCGGTAGCCCCCAAACACAAAACTCTCAGGCCCACACCATGGTGAGCATCACTAAGCAAAGTGGGCTGTGACATTCTCTCCCTGGCAGATTAAGAAGATAAATCTAACTTGGCAACAAGAACTCTTTCGCTTTGCGAAAATCCATGTGTTCTCTGTGAATTCCAGTCAGATATTTGGTATCAGTGAGTGGCAGAGGCTCCCCTCACAACTTGACCAATCATCATTTCTTTTCTACGAGATAAATTTATTTGATTATCTTACTCCGGTCAACTCTGCCCTCCACACACACACACCCAGTGGAATACAAGAAATTTCCCTTAAGGCCGGGTAAGAAACTGAATTTTCACCATTCTCAATCCGCATCACTGTCAAATTCTTCATCCTTATTGGCACCTATTTCTAGATACTACCTAGGAAAATTCTGCTCCATATGACTAAGAATAGAACGTATACAGGGGCCAAACTCAATGAGTGTAGGACTATTTCCATGGAGGTTCAAATTCAGACCAGCGTCATGCATGTCCACCAGCGAACCCTCTGCAATAACACAGGGAAGACAGAGGCCCCAAAGAAAAAAGAGCTGTGATAGGTAATCACATCATTATTTTCACTTATTTCCAGGAAACACCTTCGAGTGACCATGTGGACAGAGGGAAACTATGTCTACCTAGCCCAACATTCCTGCTCTTGCTGAGCCTGAGGGATCACAAGGCAAGACTCCGTACACTTTGGCTTTCCTTCTGGGTGACCAATTATATATATCAAGCCACTAATTGATGCAGGACTCAGTCCCTTGTAGAGTCCATAAGGAACTTGGGCTTTCTCTTTTTTCAGTTTCAGAACAGCATAATCAAGACTTTCATCAGCTACCTCAAACCAAGGGTCAACAGAGAAGCATTTCTCTTCCTTCTGCAGGGCCACTTCATAACCAAATGACACCTTTACACACCGACTGACTATGTCTGCCCACAGGGTTTGATCTACTCCCTCTCCCACAATATCTCTTATCACATGCCAACAAGTCAAAATGAACTGCTTGTGAAAAACAAAGCAGGTGGCACAGCCCCTTTTCCCCCTGTGGTCCCATGAGAGGTACCCGAGTGAGCCACTGAGATTATAAAGCAGTTTGTGTACTATAACTTGAGTAGAGTCATTGATAAGTTTTGAAAAGTTTGTTTTGTGTAATTTAAAGAAGCTGGCTTTTCTTTTGGCTCACTTGACTTCCTTCTCAAAGTTTTCTCTGAACTTTTCACTTTCTGTTTTTAACCCGGGGGTGCTCCTTGTTTCTCTCCCCTGACTCAAAATTCTGAGCTGTGGCTGAACTTGAGCTCCTCTTCGCAAACACAACCTCAAAGAGCCTGCCCTCCAGTTCATGCACAAGCTGGGAGCTCTGTAGAATATAGTCCAGGTTTTCCATGGGTTTCCTTCCAGACACTATTCTCCATAGAGGGTAGCAACTTCCCATCCCAACGCAAAGCCTCCTTAATGGTTTCTCCTTTGAAACCACAGACATAGAGTTTGTTCCTTTGCTTTGGAAGATGACTGCACTCCAAATCTTTACTGCCCACTTCCCAACTGCATGAATACAAAATTTAAGCCTCTCTTACTCGTCCTTCCCAATGGCACAGCATTAGAAGTTCTTCAGTGTCAGGGGAATAAGACCCATCATTGTTACTGTATTTGGCATATAAATAAACCCCAGGGAGCTTGCCAGGCTCTTTCCCGTGTGGGCAGTAGACACTCAGTAGCTTGCCAGGTTCTCCAAGAGGGAGAACTTGGCTATCAATGGTCGCGCAGCTGCATTGCTGCCGCATAGTTCTGGGAGCTTGGTTTTATAATCTCTGGATGTTGGCCGTTGATGGGATTTCACGGCACCAGAGGTAGTTTATAAGTGTGACTGCCTAGCTACTGGAAAACGGGCAATCTGGGTGGAAGAGGCCCAGTCCCAATCTAAGCAGCCTTGGAGATCTCGGCCCCAGGTTCCACACACCTGGGTTCCTCTGCTGGTTCCTTCATGTGTGAGGTTCATTCGAAAAATTTGTCCTAAAATTTAAAGATGATATGTAAAAATTCTGGATTATTAGTCTTTTCATGAAAGTCCTACAGGAATCGCAGAAACAGTGTCAAGATTATGAATACAGTGAAGTAGGAATTTGAGCGGGCATCCAAATGTTAAGCTGTTTTCTGTCCCATCAGATCAGTTAAGCTCATACTGCTGCTATCTTGTTATATTTTTCTGAAAAAGTTGAGGATAAACATTTTTTCTAGGCCCACCAAAATCAGACTCTTAAAATATTATTTTTTTCAGTTCTCTTTTTTCAATTTATGAGTTTTGGGAGCTGTACCAGAATACGCTCAGGACATACTCTTGGACCTGCACTCACTCCTGGTGGGGCTCCAAACCCAGATCAGTTGTGTTCAATGCATATGCCCTACCCCCTGTGCTATCTCTCCAGCATGTAGAGTATTATTTGTAGTATTGTTAACTATCAACTACACGGTTTTTACTTTTTTCCAAGCACGGTGATGAAGTCCAACAGATACTTATTTGTAAAATGTCAAACTCAACAGGGGTAAGTTCCCATAGTTTCTTACCGGGCGTGAAATGTAAAAACCAGCACTAATGAACTAATCATATGAGCAAAATAATAGAGTTATTTCTAATAATAAAAACCTTTCACCTAAGCATCTATTATATAAAGACTGAAATTATTTCTCTTGTTACATCCATTAATATCCAGAGAAATAGTACAACGAATAAGGCCCTTATCTTGCATGCAAACCACACAGTTCAATCCCTGGCACTCCAGAGGGTCCCCCAGGCCCTGCCAGGAGTGATCCTTAAGCCCAGAGTTATGAGTAATCCCTGAGCACCAGCAGGGGTGACACAAAAACAAACGAAAGTTGCAAAGGTAACTACTGCTGCCAGGAGAGTATTCAATGACATATTTTTAAATCTTATGAAATAAAAAGAAACATACATTTTCTTTCTTTTAGACAGAGAAACTGTAGCATAGAACTTTTTTTTGACAGACTCATATTCTATGGCTGCAAATAACTACTTTAAAGTGCACATCGGATCCCCAAGTACTTACTTCAATATCTTTATTAGACCATACAATCTTCTTAAGAAGGGAGGATGAGGTGGGGAGAATTTTTAAATCTCTAGTTTCCTTTTAAATATGAATTTATTTAAAAACCAGGGCAAGGAAGAGAAATTAAATGAGAACGATAAATCAAATACCAGAAATTCCCACAGAAACTGAGAGTACCTAATCCTTCTGCCTCAGTGGCAATTTGTCCCCAATCACAAACGTCAATCCATGTGTGTCCAAAGAAGTGGGTGCAGGAGGCCAGAGACATAGTACAACGGTAGCACATTTGCCTTGAATATCGTGGACCAGGGTTTGATCCACGGCATCCCGTAACTGCACCCCCCTTCCAGCACTGGCAGGAGTGATTCCTGAGTACAGAGCCAGGAATAAACCTCCTGAGCAATGCCGGGTTTGACCCAAATAGAAAAAAAAAAAAGTGGGAGCTAATGTGTAAGCCATCACTGGCGAATAAGGGACTGACAAAGCCAGGATTGTTGTGACGATTAAATGTAGCATCACCTGTCCCAATGCCTAGTGTAATTATTGGCCCATTAATAGGAAATTTTTATTTCAGAGAGATAAAGTAACATAAATTTATTCTGTCCATACAGGAACTGTCAAATTACTTCCCCAGAGTCGGTAGTGCGTTTACATTGCACACGTCAGACCCAGGTTCAATTCCCAGCATCCCATATGGTCCCCTGAGCACCGCTAGGAGTAATTCCTGACTGCAGAGCCAGGAGTAACCCCTGAGCATTGCTGGGTGTGACACAAGAAGCCCCCCCCCGCCCCCGCTTCCGCATCCAGGAAAAAGAATCAGAGATTTCCCTGGCAGAGTCAGGAACTTGACTGCTGCTTTAGTTGTTGTTAGAAGAGGTTTTCCGTCTCTACCTCTCCTCTGAGGTCTCTCTCTTCAAAGAATATGAACAATAGAAATGAGATCTGCAATAATGACAAACATCACTAGAATAAAAGGCCAGGACAGTAGCAGCTACCTTCAGGATTTCAACATCTAAGAGGAAACTCAGTCCATTGAGAGCACCCTACAAAGCTTCACTTCAGTGGCTGGAGGTGTATAATAGTGTGCAGGGGGCTTGGCTTGTGCCCCTCACCCAGGCTCCAGCCTCCGCATCCTATATGATGCCCCACGTACTGCTATGAGTGACTCCTGACCGTCGAGCCAGGAAAAAGCCCTGAGCATCGCTAGGTTCGGGGATTAAAATTAAAACAAAGCAAAAAGCTTCACTTATGAAGAGCCCTTCAATGAATACACGGAGAACAGAAGGTATCTCAAATAAAGCTTACAGTCCTGAGACAGAGGGATGAATAATCTCCCCTTACTATTCAAGAACTGAAACATTCAGAGACATTACGCTGAGGCTCACGCGGCCCCAGAAAAATATGCTTTGGGTAACTTCTGATTATGAACATTATGAAAGTCATGAAGCTATCAGAGTTAGTTTTTCTCTTGGAAATTTAGTTTTTGATACTAACGTTTTATCCCTAGTTATTTCTTTTCTATTTTTTTCAATTTTTTTAATGGAATAACCATGAAAAAAGTTACCAAGCTTTCAGGTTTAAGTCTCAGTCGTACAATGATCAAATACCCATCCCTTCTCCAGTGCACATGTTCCACTACCAAGAACCTCAGTAAACCTCCCAACCCACCCCCCACAACATGTGTGGCTAATGATTTTCACTTTACTCTCTGTATACTCTGATTACATTCGACATTTCAACAGAAAACTCACTATTATTATTAGGAATTTCCCCCCAACTATCAAACCTGCTGAAAAGGCATCATTTGATAATTTGCTTTACATTGCTGAGAACAACCAGAATATGAGGTCCCGCTATCGCGACAGCAGCCGCAGGGTTTTGGATTTCTGGTATTTTAGTAATTAAGTCCAGAGAAATTTCTGCCAGAAGTTGCATCACTGCAAGCTCGTACTTCCAGATAGTAGATTCTAAAAGATGGTGCTCTCCATGTGGCCACCACCACCGTCAACTCGAAAAGGAAAAGCCAAGAGAGAAAAATCTTTTCCCTCCCGGGGCGGCATGGGGTCGCAGCTCAGTTCACAGTCTAGGGGCACTCCTGTAAAGAAGCCGCTGGGTGCTGAAATTAGTTAGTAGGCCTCCGGGATCATGGTCTTTTAGGAGCAGAGGAGCCTTTCGTGTGCGGCTGCTCCGGGTCTCCTAGTTATTTCTTTTCATCAGTAAATATGAAGGACTTCTACTTTATCATCATTTTAATCAATTCAGACCAAGCTGAAACACCAGTGTTCAGTTATTATGTCTCATAAGTCTTTTATTCTAGGTAAAGTATGGGCTTCTTTTTTTGTTTTTGTTTTAAAAAAGATGTTTTATTATAAAATGATGCTTTAAATAAAAAACATTTTTTTCTTATCAATGAATCACGTGAGGGTGTAGTTACAGAGTTTCATGCCTGTGTTACAGTTACACAATACTCGAGTATCCATCCCTCCACCAGTGCCCATTCACCTCCACTGATGACCCCAGGGTCCCTCCCCCACCATGCTGTCTCCCCCCACCCCGTGACAGGGAATTCCTTATTGTTGTCTCTCTCCTTTTGGGTGTTATGGTTTGCAATGGAGATACTGGGTGGCTATCGTGTTCAATCTGCTTTCAACCCACCTCTCCCATCCTGAGTGGATTCTCCACTACACTTTAGTTGGTGTTCCCTTCTCTATATGAGCTGCCCTCTCCCCCAGTATGTAATATCATCTTCAAAGCCGTGGAGCAGGCCTCCTGATACTTATTGCTACTATTCTTGGGTGTTAGTCTTCTACTCTGTTATTCTATATCCCACAGATGAGTGCAATCTTTCTATGTCTGTCTCTTTCTTTCCGACTCATTTCACTTTGCATGATACCTTCCATGTTGATCCACTTATATGCAAAGTTCATGACTTCATCATTTTTGACAGCTGCATAATATTCCATTGTTCAGATGTAGCAAAGTTTCTTTAACCAGTCATCTGTTCTCGGGCATTTGGGTTTTTTCCACATTCTGGCTATTGTAAACAGTGCTGCGAAGAATATACAGGTGCAGATGCCATTTCGACTGTACTTTTTTGCCTCTCCGGGATATATTCCCAGAAGTGGTATGTATTTCTAGTTCATATGGGAGCTCAATTTCTAATTTGATGAGGAGCGGCCATATTGTTTTCCAGAAGGGTTGAACCAGTCGGCATTCTCACCAGCATTGTAGGAGGGTCTCTTTCTCCCCACATCCACACCAACAGTGGTTGCTTCTGTTTTTTGGATGTGTGCCAGTCTCTGTGGTGTGAGGTGGTATCTCATAGTTGTTTTGATCTGCATCTCCCTGATGGTTAGTGATGATGAGAATTTTTTCATGTGCCTTTTGGCCGTTCGTATTTCTTCCTTGAGAAAGTTTCTGTTCATTTCTTTGCCCCATTTTCTGATGGGGCTGGATGTTTTCTTCTTGTAGAATTCAACCAGTGTCTTATATACCCTTGATATTAACCCCTTATCAGATTGGTATTGGGTGAATTTCCTTTCCCATTCTATAGATTGCCTTTGTATTCGGGTCACTGTGTCTTTTGTGGTGCAGAACTTCTTACTTTAATATAGTCCCATTTGTTTATTTCTATTTCTACTTGATTGCTTAGTTCCGTGTCATCTTTGAAAATACTTTTGGCTTCAATATCATGGAGGGTTTTTCCACCTTGTCTTCAATATACCTCATGGATTGTGGTCTGATGTTAAGTTCTTTAATCCATTTTAATCTGACTTTTGTGCATGGTGTTAGGTCGAGGTCTAAGCCCATTCCTTTGCATGTGGTTGACCAATTATGCCAGCAGCATTTGTTGAAGAGACTTTCTTTGCTCCACTTCACATTTCTTGCTCCTTTATCAAAGATCAGATGATCATATGTTTGAGGTTGCATGTAGGGATATCACCCTTTTCCATTGATCGGCGGCTCTGCCTTAGTTCCAGTACCATGCTGTTTTAATTGTTACCACTTCGTAGTAAAATTTGAAGTTGTAGAGGGTGATACCACCCATCGTCTTTTCCCCAAGAATTGCTTTAGCAATTGTGGGCGTTTGTTGTTCCATATGAATGTCAGGAGTGTTTGATCAATTTCTTTGAAGAATTTTATGGGTATCCTTAGAGGGATCGCATTGAATCTATATAGTGTTTTGGGGAGTATTTCCATTTTGACAATGTTAAGTGCTCCTATCCATGAGCAGGGAATATGCTTCCATTTCCTCATGTCCTCTTTTATTTCGTTGAGTAGCGTTTTCTAGTTTTCCTTGTAGAGTTCCTTTACCTCCTTAGGCTGATTCCGAAGTACTTGATTTTCTGGGGAACAGTATGAATGGGATTTTTTTCAAATGTCACTTTCCTCTGTCTCACTATTTGTGTATAGGAAGGCCATGGGTTTTGGGGTATTGATTTTATAGCCTGTAACTTTGCTATACAAGCCTATTGTTTCTAGGAGTTTCTTAGTGGAAGTTTTAGGATTCTCTAGGTCTAGAGTCATGTCATCTGCAAATAGTGAGAGCTTGATTTCTTCCTTTCCTATCTGAATACACTTAATGTATTTTTCTTGCCTAATTGCTATTGCAAGTACTTCCAGTACAATGTTGAACAGAAGTGGTGAGAGTGGGCATCTTTGTCTTGTCCCTGATCTTAGAGGAAAGGCCCGAAGTGTTTCTCCATTGAGGATAATGCTTGCCATGGGTTTGTGGTAGATGGCTTCAACTATCTTGAAGAAAGTTCCTTCTAAACCTATTTTGGTGAGAGTTTTCATTATAAGTGGGTGTTGAATCTTGTCATATGCTTTCGCTGCATCTATTGAAATGATCATATGGTTTTTATTTTTACTTTTGTTGATGTGATGGATTATGTTGATTATTTTCCGAATGTTAAACCATCCTTGCATCCCTGGGGTGAATCTTACTTGGTTGTGATGTATGATATTGTTGATGAGTTGTTGGATTCTATTTGCTAATATTTTGTTGAGAATCTTCGCATCCGTTTTCATCAGGGATAATCGCCTGTAGTTTTCTTTATTAGTGGTATCTTTGTTTGCTTTTGGTATTAGGGAGTTATGAGCCTCATAGAAACTGTTTGGTAGAGTCCCTGTTTATTCAATTTCCTTGAAAAGCTTAAAGAGAACTGGCAACAGATCCTCTTTAAATATTTGGAAGAATTCACTAGTGAATCCATCCGGGCCTGGGCTTTTGTTTTGGGGAAGACATTTGGTAACAGGATCAATTTCCTTGATATTAATGGATCTATTCAGGTATTCCAAGTCTTCTTAATTCAGTCTTGGGAGATTGTAGGAATCAAGAAATTTGTCCATTTCTTTTAGATTCTCTTGTTTCATGGCATAGATATTTTCAAAGTAGTCTCTGATGATCTTTTGAAGTTCATTGGTTTCTGTTGTGATATCCCCCTTTTCACTTCTGATTCGGTTTATTAGTGTTCTCTCTTTCTTTTTTGGTGAGTCTTGCTAGCGATTTATCAATCTTGTTTATTTCCTCAAAGAACCAGCTCTTTGTTTCATTGATCTTTCGGATTCTTTTTTGGGTTTGCATATCATTGATTTCCTCTCTAAGTTTTATTATTACTTTCATTTGGTCTGGCTTGGGTTCCTTTTCCTGGTTCTTTTCTAAGATCTTGAGCTGTGAAGTCAAGCTCTCTATGTAGGCCCTTTCTTCCCTTCCTAAGAATGCTTGCAGAGCTATAAATTTTCCCATTAACACAGCTTTAGCCACATCCCATAGGTACTGGTAGCTTGTGTCTTCATTCTCATTTGTTTCAAGGTACCTTTTGATTTCTTTCCTTGATTTACTTCATTGACTTGTTTAATTTCCAGGTGTTTGATTTGGTTCTCCGTGTCTGTGTGTGCTTAGCTTCTATCTTCAGTGCATTGTGGTCTGAAAAGATACTTGATACAATTTCTATCTTCCTGATTCTATTGAGGTATGTTTTGTGACCCAGCACGTGGCCAATTTTGGAAATTGTTCTGTATGCACTGGAAAATAATGTATGTTCTTTCTTTGGGGAGTGTAAAGCTCTGTATAGGTGTATTAGCCCTCTCTTTTCTATTTCTTCATTCAGGGCCATAGTTTTCTTGCTGCGTTTTAATCTTGTTGATCTAACTAAAGCTGATAAGGCAGTGTTGAAGTCTCTGACTACTATTGTGGTGGTACCAATGTCCTCCTTAAAATCTGTTAGCAATTGTTTTAAGTATTGAGCTGGTCCTTCATTGGGTGCATATACGTTTAAGAGTGTGATTTCTTCCTGCTGTATATATCTCCTGATTATTAAAAAATGACCTTCGCTGTCCCTTCTAATCTTTTTCAACCCAAATCTATGTTGTCAGATACTAGTATGGCCACTCCAGCTTTTTTGAGGGAGTTGTTTGCTTTCAGGATTGTTTTCCAGCCTTTAATTTTGAGTCTGTGTTTGCTCTGACTACTCAGATGCAGATAATCTTTTCAAAGATTAGGTGTTCATACAACTGGGGTGGTGTTTAGGGATATTCCACCCTGTTCCATTGGTCTGAGGCTCTGCCTTTGTTCCAGTACCATGCTATTTTAATTGTTACTGCTTTGTAGTAGAGTTTAAGGTTGGGAAAAGTGATGCCTCCCATCGTCCTTTTCCCAAAAATTGATGTTGCGTGAACGTTTGTGTGGTCGGAGACGCTGAGTCAAGGAACGCGGAAGAAATGTATTTCATGGAGGATCTAGGTTCTCTCTGACTCTTAGACAAAGGTAGAGAGGCCCAAAATCTTCTTTTATTGATCATGGAACCTCTTAAGGGCGCAATACAGTGACATTACCAAAGGCATCCAAAGAAGTTACAGAAGGAGCATTGAGGCAGCAGAGCATGCATTGTCTCCAAAATGGAAACTGTTCTTGGGTGATAAGCACTTGCATTTACATCCCAAAGATAAGGCTGGGCCTGCACCTGAAATCTACATCCCAAACACTAGGCTGGGCCAGAGCCTGAAATCTATAATCTCAAAGATCAGGCCTGGCTAACATCTGAGATCTGCATGTCAAAGACCAGCCAGGCTTCTGTGAGAAACAGAAAAACTGCCCCTTTTCAATATACTGAAATTATTTACAGACGGCAGCTTGAAGGGGGAAAATGTTCAGCTTCATCCAAACCACAGGACACAAAAGAAATCTCACCCATTTTCATGGGTCCCTATGTTCCTGCCCATTATACGGTACCGTCTACATGGGTTCGCCCGGATAGCTCAGTCCAGCCCCAACAGAGGGCACACACTGAGATTTTTTATTTCATCTGCTGAATCCTTTAGTAGTGACACTTTTGTTTTTAGCTTTCTTATTTCTTCTCTAATTTCTTCCTGTATTTTGTTGGCTGTCCATTCGACTATTTCTCTCATGTCCTCTTTTAATTTAATGGATATCCATTCCACCGTTTCTTTGAGTTCGTTGAACATCCTCAACATTTTTTTTTTCTTTTTGGGTCACAACCGGCGATGCACAGGGCTTACTTCTGGCTCATGCACTCAGGAATCACTCCTGGCGATGCTCAGGGGACCATATGGGATGTTGGGAATCAAACCCAGGTTGGCCGCGTGCAAGGCAAACGCCGTACCCGCTGTGCTATCACTCCAGTCCCCAAACATCCTCAACATTTAATTTCCAAATTCTTTATCTGAGAGATTATATTTGTGGGAATTTCATGATGAGGCTTCAGGGCTCTTTTCTTCATCTGCGCTATTTCTTCATGTTGCTGTGGTAATATGAAGGTGGGTCCCTTCAGTTCACCTCTCACTGTAAGGGAGGACTCTAGATGGGCTCAGTCAATAGTGGTCTCTCTTTTTCCTTTAAGAAGACTACCTCTTCAGTGCTCCTCTGTGCCTTACCTGGGGTCACTAGTGTGGGTATAGGAAATGTGTTCTATTTCACTGGGATTGTTCAATTCTTTATGTTCACTGTTATTTCGGTGTTCGAGGGGAGTATTTTGATTGGAATAGGCTAATGGACTATTGGCCTAATGTGATTGGGATAGCCAGGATGTCCTCTTCAGAATTAGGTAATGGAGGCTGAGCTGTGAGTCCAAAATGCTGGGAATAGAAAAAAGAACTGTGGTGGTGTGATTGGTCGCCGCCCTGGAGGCCACACGCACCAGCTGCCTCACCTGTGCATAAAGCAGTGGGTCCCTTCAGTTCCTCTGTGGGATGTGACACTCACTTCTGGCGCTCCTGGGGCTCCAGGGATTTCCCCCAGCCAGGTGCTACACAAGGGGCCTTGACTGGGAAGCTTTTTCAGCTATAATTATCATACTGGCCCCCTCCCTATCTTACCTACCCTCTTAACCCCAAACACCTGTACATTCCAAACATTGATCCCTCTGCTACCCCACTTCCCTGGCCTTGGATATCATATTTCTACTATACATTCTTTCATATACCATAATGAATGCAGTCATCCTATATCTCTTTCCTTCTGACTTACTACACTCGGAAAGCACAGGCATATAAAGGAAAGCAAAGAGCTGTTGATAGAATGTTCCTCTGCTAGGAGCTTCTGGACATTGTTGTTTGCCTTCTCTCTAAACCCTTTCTTTCTTGTAAAGCAGAACTTTCCTGGAAACTAGGCTAACTCTCTCAACCATCTCTGTGTAGAGTAGGAGTTCCCACTTCCCCCAACATAACTGTCTTAGCTGTGTGTTTATCAAATGAGCCAATAGCTGTACATGTAGGCTTTGTATTGAAATTGCTGTATGAGGGTGCATGGTGCCACCAACAGGTCAACCTGTACCTGCAAGACAAGTGCATCAGCATCCTGATCATGACTTCACGCTTCCTGACACCCCAAAATTGTCGCTTTGCCTTGGTCAGACCCCAAAAATTTTGGACCAAGTTTAACGAAGAAATTCAGTGGCCAAAAGTTAGGTATGTGAAAGCCATACCACAAACCACCTCCGACTCAGCTATACAAGCTCATGCACTGGGCTTATTTCAGAGACTCAAAAATAAATCTCAAAAGCCACAGTTAATCTTGGACCCACGCATGGCTGAAAAGACTGGGGTAAACTGGAGGAGGGCTGTTTGGCCTGGTAGCCCACCCAAGCACAGCCCCCATCAGCCACTTGCTTCCACAATCCAAAATCGCAGCAATACTCCAGCCTGACCCCACCGTCTCAGGACAGACCTCACCAAGATATAATCTGCTGAAAATTCTGGTCTGTGGGCTTTGTGACTGCAATCTCCAGGCTTTTAGAGTAGGGGTGGGCTCCCTGGCCCCACTTCCCAATACACATGGAAGCACTGGCAGTCACCCCCACAAACCAACTCCAGCACCACCCTGTAATCTCTACTACCAGTCTTGCTTCAGAGACCCCAAAATAAATCTCAGAAAGAGATCAAAAGCCACAGTTAAACTGGACCTGTGCATGGACTGGGGTAAATTGTAAGGGCGAAGGTTGGCCTGGCCAGCCCAAGCAGAGCCCCCCCCCACACACACCCAGCCAATTGTTTTGCAATCCAAAATCGCCAACATACCACCAACCTAAGTCCATGGGCTCAGGACAGACCATACCAAGGTCTAATCTGCTGAAGATATTGTGATGTGAATCTTAACACACCAACAGTCAGTGTCCAGAGACACCCCAGCAGTCCAGGAAGGCACCACAGCACCAGATATCTCTACGAGGCCCCTCCCAGGCCTATTTCACTGGGCACCCCAGATGGAACAGGTACACTCTCCCTGCCTCCTCCAGATGGAATCCAGGTGACCAAGAGCTACCACAAGCAAGTCCCAGGTGTGTAGGCTCCAGGACTAAAATCTCCAGGCTGCATGGCTACAGAGTATGGGGCTATCCCTCTCCGGGACCCCTGCACCCAGTTGATTGGTGTCAAGCCCACAATTGCCTCTGGGCGCCAGGTTAGTGCACCAGCAGCCCTGACCCGGAGACACAGCAGTCCCAGAAGACACCACAGCGCCGGAGATCACTCTGGGTACCATAAATTTCACTGGGGAACCTCAGATGGAATAGGTGCTCTCTCCCAGCCTACTCCAGATGGAATCCTGGCGACCAAGAGCTTCTAAAAGCAAGGCCAAGTGTGCGAGTTCCAGGACAAAATCTCTGGCCACACGGTGGCATAGGACCCTGGTTGTCCCTGCCACAGTCCCCACTGACTCAGCACACAGGTGTCTCGCTCAAAATTTTCATCCGGGCGCCATCTTAGTGCAGAAACAGCGTTTGCCAGAGACACAGCAGCAAGTCCTGGAAGACACCACAGCACCAGAGATCTCTCCAAGCCCCATACTGATCCAGTTTCACCAGGACACTCCCGAGGGCGCAGATGACCTCTCCCCACCTACTCCAGATGTAATCCAGTGACCAAGAGCATCCACAACCAAAGCCCCCCCCACTGTGGTATGCGGGTTCCAGGACTTAATCTCCAGACAGCATGGCAGCAGAGGACTCACGCTGTCCCTGCCGGGGTCCCTGCCTGCCAAATAGACTTCGTGTAACACTCAATTTTTGCACCCAGGCGTCATCTTAGCACAGCAACAGCCCTGGCCTAGAGACACAGCAGCAACTCACTGAAGACACCACAGCACCAGAGATTTCTCTGGACCCCATACCGAGCCAGTTTCACCGGGGCACCCCAGATGGAGCAGGTGTGCTTTCCCTGCCTAGTACAGATATAATCCCGGCGACCAAGAGCTTCCAGAACGAAGCCCCAGCCCCCAGTATACAGGTTCCAGGACTAAATCTCCAGGCTGCATGGAGGCAGAGGAATCGGGCTGTACCTTCCTGGGTCCCCGCCAGCCCAGCAGATTGTTTATCATGCCAAATTTTTGCATCGGGGTGCCAAATTCGCGTACCAGCTGCCCCGGTCCAGAGATACAGCAGCAAATCCCAGAATACACTGTAGCACTGAAATATCTCCAGGCTCCATACCAGACCAATTTCACCGGGGCACCCCAGATGGAGCAGTTGCACTCTCCCTGCCTACTCCACATGGAATCCCGGTGACCAAGAGCTTCCACAAGCAAGACCCATGTATGCAGATTCCAGGACTAAATCTCCTGGCTACATGGTGGTAGAGAACATGGGCTACCCCCTCCCCAGGTCCCTGCTGGCCCACCAGACTGGCTGTCATGCCTCCAATTTTCATCTGGGTCCAGAGACACACAAGCAAGTCCTGGAAGACACCACCAAACTGGATATTTCTCCAGGCCCCATCCTGGGCCAATTTCACCAGGACACCCCAGATGGAATAGGTGTGCTCTCCCCACTTACTCCAGATGGAATCCCAGCGACCAAGAGCTTCCACAAGCAAGGACCATGTATGCGGATTTCAGGACTAAATCTCCAGGCTACAAGGCGGCAAAGGACCTGGGCTCTTCCTCCCCAGGTCCCTGCCTGCACAGTGGACTGCTATCATGGCCCTAATTTGTTTCCCTGTGCCATCTTAGTGCATCAACAGCCCCAGCCCCAAAGACTCCCAATTGAATCCCAAAATGGATTAGTGCCATACAGAGATGTCCTGGAACCCAACCATTTACAATCAAGAAGTTTACATTTATAATTGCAGCTGCGCAGGCTCTCATGATGTTCAAATGAGCAATGGAAAATAAATTATCTATCGTCTGCCCCTGGCAGGAAGCTTGAATGGTGGTGGGAAATTTGAGCAAAGTATTATACCCAAAATTAGAGAGAGAGTATTGGTAAAATTGTCAGCCATAGAGGCAGGGTGGGAACTGGAATGTGTGTGTGTGTGTGTGTGCAGGGGGGGGCATCAGAATAGGTACATTGGTGGTGAAAATTGTGTACTGGTGTAGAGATGGATGTTCCATCATTGTATGGCTGAATCTCAAATATGAAAGCTTTGTAACTCTAACTCAATGTGATATAATAAAATAAAGTAAGGTGGAGTTCATGCCCAATTCAATAAACTTAATCAATGGCTGAATAAATAGCAGTACTACTACATTATTATAAAACAAAGAAGAAAGTGTTGTACCAATATTAGTGTTCATTAAAGGAGTTGGGTTAAACTGCCAGACATCCGGGACTGTATCCGGGTGCACAGATTCTGTCATATATCTGTTTCAGTCTCCAAACCACTTCTACATGTGTACCAAGCAGGATCAACATCCGTTGTCATTACCATTTAAAGCCTTTAACTCAGTGCCTGGCACATAACAAAAATACAGTAGTACATATTCCTGCTGTTACTATTACCACATTATCAAGATATTTATCACAAAGCTGAATTTCTTAAACAGAGAACCTAGAAGAACAGAAACAGGAGCAAACAGTTAAGGATCTGGACTGCTTTGTAAGATGCTAAAGAAAAGAACCTAATGCCCAGCCATAAAGATGGTTTGCAGGCCCGGTGTACTTGAGACTGATGACACATCTTTTGGAACATGACAAAGGACACCTGTGCACAGAAAAGAGTCTAATGAAGAAAAAAGAAATGTGAATTAGCAAAGTCCACTGGGAAGCACTTGAACAAGGAGGAACTTCACCAGGAAGGCCAAGAAGTTAAATCAACATTCCATCAGCAACCCCACACAACATATCTGGAATCCAGATAGAACCATGTTGTATTCAACTATGAAAAGTGTCCTCAGCTGTCCTCCTGCAGTGCTATTTGTGAACTGAGGCAACTCTTCTAATCTTGCCCTTTATCCAACAACAGGGAGTAAAGCAACTCGGTCCATGTGGGCCTGTTTCCAGCCCTAGCAAAGGGCTCCTCCCCTGAGAATTTCCCTCTTTCCCATCCTCTCTCCTCCCTCCCTCTATCTCCGCTGTTCACACTTTGCTTTTCTGTTCTGATACATGAATTTTCTCTCCCAATTCTATTGTCCCACTCCTCCTTTTAGTCCTCTCTCAACCCTTCTCCCTTTCTTCCTCTGAACCCCTGCTCCTCTCCCTGTTTTTCTCTTCTGGCTTCTAAATCTTGTCTCATTCCTCCTTTCCCTTCTGCTCCCCTCACTCGCCCAGAACCATCCTGTCCAGACATCTCTCCTTTTCTCTTTCACACTCTTACCCTCTCTACTCCCCACTCACTTCCTACTTCTCTGGGCTCCCTCCTCTTCTCCGTCCTCTTTTCTCTTTACCCCCTTCCTTCCCCTCCAACCTCAATCCTTCAAATACAGCCCTCTCCCTTAACTCACTCTCTCCTCCTCTCCTTCCTCTCTCCCAGGCCTCTCCCTCTCCCTCTTTTCTACTCCTCTCTGTCCTCCCAGGAGCACTGGCTCTGCAGAAGCACACCCGCTTATTGAGAAGCATAGCTTGGATCTCTGCTAACTCTTTGCTTCATCACTCTGTACAGTAAGAAGCAGGCTCCTGCGTCATCTAGGTCACCAGGAGGTGAGCTACAAGTGTGGCCCTGTCTTCTGAGTCCCTGAACTGGAGGTCCTCTTGCATCTGCTCAACCCCCAAACAACACCCGCCAGCCTACCAGCCTAGACTCCTTAGTTCACCTTGCCTGCTCCAGTCAGCCTCCCCGCCACCAGCACCAGGACCCAGGCATGCCCATCGGAGTCCAGCACCAGGTAGGCTCGTGTTGGTGGGTTTTTCTGGGTTTTGTTTTGCTTTGGAGGCTGCTGCTCAGCTGCCTTTAGGTACTTTGGGTAGAATCATCCTCTGGTGCCTTCAGTTTAAGCCTCCCACCCTACCTTCCCACTATTCCTTTTGCATCCTGTCCAAGGGAATCCTAGGTAGGCACCACATCGGGACTCCCACATCCTGCCAAGTGTGATCCCTGAGCACAGACTTGGAGTAAGCCCTGGGCAGGCAGGGTGAGGCCCAACACCTCCTCTCCAAACAAAAATAAAGGACAGTGGCGAGAGCTGCACCCCCACTGTGACTAACTGGACAGCTTGCAGAGCCCCCACGGTGGGTGAGGCTGGCCAGGCTGAGCTTATGGGGAATGCGAATGGGCTGAAAGGTCACTAGATGGCAGAGGTAAAGGAGGATGGAGGAAGTGGAGAGTCCCTCCTCATTTATTACATCAAACACCTCAAACCCTCTTCCTCCACCCCTCCTTATGGGTTTTATATTTTTTGATTCGGGGTTTAGATTTATTTTGTAGATTTGTATCTGGGAGGGTATGTAAATTTGGATTTTTGCTCAGACACAACGTTGGGCGTTCTTGTGAACATGAACTTGTTAAAAGGAAACCCAGGATCCCACCGAGAAAGCAGATGACTCAGGGTGTCTGGGGTGTGATTGTGAACCTGAAACTTTGTGAGTCAAAGTACCTGTAAAATGCCAACCCCAAGCTCCACCGAGGCCCCACAAATACACATGCCACACTGTTTGGCATGGCACCCTAGACTAGCTGGCAAGGCCTTTCCAAAACTAAAGCCCTTCCACGTTGAGTCAGAGGGGCGGCTAGGCCCTGCCTGCGCCCAACTGTGCCCCCAAAACCTCTTAAGCTCTGGACCTGGGGTCTAAGTCGCTCACTCACACATAGCTCCAAGTTCTATCCCAGAGCAGAAGATCTACTCACCGATCAGAGACACAGCCTGGGAACAGCAGTGCGCGGTTCCACGTTGGATCCCAGAGCACTTGAATTCCTTAGAGCTCAAAGGAAGCACCTCGGAATACGAACCTTGCGGGCGCGAACATTCAAAGCAGCAGGGTGGGAATGAGTCTCTGGCCGTTTAAAACTACGTGTTGGCGAACCGACCAATGGGATAACTCATCCTCCAAGAAAATGGATTGGCCCGTGTGTACCGCCCTAGGGACTGAGTTAGCTTCTGGACCAAGAACACCTGAGTGCGGGAAAAGGTTAGCTGGGCACTGAGACTGCCCAGGGTAATGTGGACAGTAAAGAGCCGAGTCCGCGAATGCTTGCAGCAGCCTTGGGGCACGCCTGGTGGGGGCTTCTTTGGGCGCAATCTGTGGGCCCTGTATCAGTCAGGGAGCTTCAGGAATCTCCACCGCTGCCCATCAGCTGGAGGCAGATGGCTTCATTATACCCCTGGAGACGGGACTCAGGCTCAAGTTCTGCACTTGTCAGGGACTTTTCACCTGCTTGCAGGTGACCAAGTGGCCCCAAGCAGACAACAGCAGCCCCCACCAACCCAGGCTCCAGTGGAACTTGGAACCCTCCCAGAAAAGACCCTCCAGTGGAACTTGGAACCCTCTCCTAGTGGAACTAGGGGCTGAGGTTCTTTTAGAATGGGTTAATCCAATGGGAAAGGACAGCACCTGTTCTCCTGGTTGCCAGAATTGTTCATAGTTAGGGCAAAGCAAATACTTGGCTTTCTGATACAAGACTCTAGACTTCATCATCTCCAAACTGGTGATCAAGATTTTTAAAAAGGAAAACATCTTTCTCCTTAGCAATCTGAATAGGAACAGATTCTATATGTTAATATATTCTTGAAAAGCTGGGTAACCGGAGGAGACTATGATTGGTAGTGATCAATCTTTTGCAACTCCTAGAACCTTGTTCGTGTAAAGGCGATGAGGTTGGAATAATAACTGAGATATTTTTTCGGATTTGGCTTAAAGGAAAATATGCATAAAGTAGTGATGACCACAGCTTAAATTCCAATTGCTTGTTGCGGTTTGGAAAGAATGATCATTAAAAGTTTTAAATTTTTATTTGAATTTTATAAAGTTGTTCTCAAGAGTTCATTACAAAATGTTCAAACACCAATACACTTTCTTGTACCTTCCCACCACCAGAAGACGAAAGTGTGTTCAAATTGTTTTATTTCATCCTGGAGCTTTCAAAGCCCTTATGTAAGAGATTGCAAGCATGTATATTGAAACCAAAGAAATGTGTGCTACTTTTGGAACATCAGTGGGTTAGAGTGTAAGGAGACGTGTGGCCACATTTGTGGCCGTTCACTCCAGGATGTTCCGTGTTGTTCTCTTCTGGGAGCTTTGCTTCATAGTCATTGAGTCTTGTGCGTTGATGAGATTACATGGTGCCAGGGACAGTTTGAGGGTGTGACCACCAAGCGACTGGAAAACCGGGGAGCTGTGGGGAGGAGGCCCTGTCCCAATCAAAGCAAGCTTGGGGATTTCAGTCACAGGTCCCGCGTACTTAGTATTTTCTTCAGGTTTCCCTGTAGGTGAGGCTCGTCTGAGCTCGTGGAAAGCAGCCTTGAACATGGCTGCAGTTATTTCTGAAGGTTTTCAGCTGCTGGGGTGTTTCTTGGGGTGAGTAGGGAAACTCAACCTGCCCCCCTCCGAGGCTCCCTGTTGAAGACAGCCTGGCATGGTGTCAAGATGGTCTGTCTCATTAAAAGTTTTTATAAAACCTTTTTTTTTGACAAGGAAAGATACTTTAAAAAGATCCAAGTACAAAATAAAATTTAATGCAATATATTTTAGATGTGAGAGTTGAAATCTTAGTTTTGTATATAAGAATTGGCAGCATACTACATTGTAGTAAGTTATTCACGTTTCATTATTTACATAGGTTAAAATCCAATAACAATCATTCACTACAAGTTGACTTTTGTGGATTTATTTTTCTGATAATTCCATTTGCTATGCTTCAAGCATAGTTGGAACAAGCAACATAAAATACATTTGTTTTATATGCGAAGAGGCAGTCTGTCAAGGAACCTGAGGACATTGTTGGAGAGAAGGGGACTTTGGTGGCAGGACTGGTATTGGAACACTGTATGCCTAAAAGAACTCCATTATGAGCAATTTTGTAAATCATGGAGTCTTCATTTTTAAAATGTGTTTTAAGTTTTAAGACTTTTTCAAAACATTTTTTTGTTGCTTATTAGTTCACATTCGGTGCTGCACAGGGGTTACTCCTGGCTCTGCACCTGAATTACTCCTGGCGCTGCTCAGGGGACCATATGTGATGCTGGGAATCGAACCCATATTGGCCACATGCAAGGCAAACACACTACCCTCTGTGCTATCGCTCCGGTCCCCTTTTCAAAACATTTTCAAGTGTAAAAATTGTACTTATCAATTAAAAATTTTAATTTAGGGCGATTGGAGGCCGCCCTAAAAGCCAATACCCCTTTCGAAGAGCCTGGCAAGCTACCGAGAGTACCCCGCCCACATGGCAGTGCGTGGCAAGCTACACGTGGAGTATTCAATATGCCAAAAACAGTAACAACAATTGCCTCATTCACCTGACATCGAAAGAGCCCCCAATACGGAAGCGTTAAGAAAGATGAGCAAGGCGATGCTTAAAAAAATCTCATGGACGAACTAGATTGCCAAAACGAAGAAAGACTAAAATGACTGTACTTTCAATGCACGTATACTGGCATCGGAAGCATCTATCGAGGACCTGATGGTACAAGCGCAGAAGATCAAGTAAGATCTCATTGGTCTGACCAAAACGAGAGGACATATATCACATCACGCCATTTTCGATTCTGGAGAAGAATTGTTCCTTGGAACATGCGATAACAGAGGTGTCGGTGGCGTTGGTGTCCTTGTCACACGAACTTGGCTAGGAGCATTGATTCATTCGAATGCTTAACAACCCAAATCGGACGATTATGCTCTAACAGATGTGGCTCACTGCCGGCAGTTTCTATCTTCGTCGTCTATGCACCAACACATCCAACTACTGTCACTGTCACTGTCATCCCGTTGCTCATCGAATTCTTCGAATGGGCACCAGTAATGTCTCTCATTGTGAGACTTATTGTTACTGTTTTTGGCATATCCAATATGCCACGGGTAGCTTGCCAGGCTCTGCCAAGCAGGCGCAATACTCTCGATAGCTTGACGGGCTCTCCAAAAAGGGCAGAGGAATCGAACACGGGTAGGCCACGTGAAAGGCCCTACTGCTGTGCTATTGCTCCAACCCATCCAAATACAGTGAAGAAGAAATAGAGAAGTTCTACATGGAACTGGAAAGGTTCTATAAAAAAGACCACACCTTCTACAAGATCATTGTTGGAGATTTTAATGACAAGATAGGACTGAGAAGGTCTCCCAAAGTACTCCACATTCGGACACATGGCCTAGAATGGAATAATCGGGGTGAGAGACTGTCTGAGTTCATCATGTGAACCAAGACCACCCATAGTAACTCACAGTTCCAGAAGGACAAATCTAAACGCTGGACGTGGGAGTCTCCCGGTGGACAGTTCCACAATGAAATTGACCACATCGCATTCAATCGAAGGTTTTGCCTGACCGATGTCCCAAAATTCCAAATGAGATCGGACCACCGTCTCCTTCGTGTAAAATTCTACTTCACAGAGCCGGGAGAAAGTTCTGCAAAGTTTAAGTTTAAGAAAACAACTCCCAGTGACTGGGAGCTCTTTGGTACTATTGCGGCAATGTGGGAAGATGCCGTACTTGGCAACATCGACAAGGAATGCGATCGACTGGTTCAGCACCTCCATAACTGCGTGAAGAATGCCAAGAGTGAGAAAGCCACAAACAGACACTTGTCTTTGGAAACTCTCAAGCTCATTCGTCAACGTGGTGTGATGCAAGCCTCAGGCAACCAGAAGCTAACATCCGAGTTCGAAAAGCTGTGCGAAGAAGCGATAAAGGAAGACCTCAAAGAGAGAAGAGCAGCAGTGTTGGCCGATGCGGCTGAAGCTGGAAAAAGTATTCGCAATGCTCGCCTGTCCTTCGCCAACTACAAGACCAAGATGACTGCCCTCTGACGTCCTGATGGATCTATCACATCTTCCAGAAAGGAAATCGAGAGAATTATTCACGACCTCTACTCGGATCTCTTTGACAGCCACGTCCACCTGCCCACATACCAAATTCCACAAGATGGATATATCGTTCCCAACATCCTCCCTTCCAAAATTCAACATGTCATTTCGCTGTTAAAGATGTGTATAAGCACCCGGTCTAGACAAGGTCAGACTCGAACACCTGAAGAATCTGCTGGCAGTACTCATCAATAAGCTGGCTCGAGTCTTCACACACTACCTGTCTGAATGCAAGATTCCATCGCAGTGGAAAATCTGCGGGACCATTGTTGTACAAGAAGAGAGACATCCATGACATCGGCAACTATCACCCAATCTGCCTGCTGTCTGTCGTCTACAAGTTGTTTACTCGTGTCATCCTGAATAGAATAGGCAGAAAGAACACTAGATGAAGCAAGCATGTGAGCAAGCCGGGTTCCGAAAAGGATCCAGCATGATCGACCATATCCACACAATGAACAAACTCATTGAAGTTTCACCACAGTTCAAGATGCTGCTCTATCTAACGTTCATCGACTTAAAGAAGGTCTTCGATTCTGTTGAGACTGAAGCGGTCATCGAAGCCCTAGCAAAACAAGGCATTCAAACTCAATACATCAAGATCCTCCACGAGCTGTATTACGGATTCACCACCAGGAACTCACCATTCTACAAGGAAGTCATTAACATAAAGAGAGGGGTTAGGCAAGGCGATACCATTTCACCAAAACTCTTCAGTGCCACCCTCAAGAACATCATGCAACGACTGGAATGGGAAGGAATGGAAGTGAGGACAGACGGTCGGCAACTACACCACCTACACTTCACTGATGACATCATTCTCATGAAGCCAAACATTAGCCAAGCGGCACAAATGCTGGCCTATTTCAACCACGAGTGTGGAAATGTTGGACTGTAGCTGAACCTCAACAAGACGATGCTCATAAAAAAATGAACTAGTCCCTGAAGCTCCATATGCTCTCAATGGAACAAACATCTCCAAATGCAGCAGCTTTGTATCCCTGGGACAAGAACTCAACATGAGGAACGACTTGGTGCCAGAACTGTGCAGGAGGAAGAGAGCAGCGTGAAACGCCTTCAAGAGCATTGAGAAGTGGGTAAGAGGATGAAGGACCTCTGAATCCAGGCACATCTTTTTGATTACACCGTTCTTCCTGCATGAACATATGCCTCAGAGACCTGGGCACTAAGCAAACAGGATGAGAACACTATTCGGGTATCACAAAGAAGAATTGAAAGAGCTACGCTAGAAGTATCATGTTTCACTGAAGTGAGAGAAGGAATCCAGAGTTCCGACCTCCGTCGACGGTCAAGAATCAGGGACGCTGTCTCGTTTGCCAAGACATGAAATATTAGATGGGCCAGACATGTAATGCGATTCAGAGACGACCGTTGTACTAGAGCTGTTACTGACTGGATTCCTTTGGACATAAAAAGACCACATGGCCGCCCACAAACGAGATGGTCAGATTTCTTCGTCAAAACACTGCATGAACGGTTTGAGGCTATTCCTGATAAAATATTTTTATCAGGATTTTATCCAATGATTCCTGGAACGAACAGATATCATTGGGCTACACTAGCACACGACAGGGACAAATGGAGACGTTACTGGCGCCCGCTTGAGTAAATCGAAGATCAACAGAAAGACAAGTGATACAAGTGATTAATTAAAAATATAAAAATAATACAAAAACGTTTTTAATAATGTAGGAGTACTAGTGTTTATTCAGCCATTGATTAAGCTGATTGAACTGGACCTGTGTTGTATAAAGTGATATATCAGTTGGTTGAAGGTGCAGAGATAAGACACTCAAGAGGAATGTAGAGAGCACGGAGGGTCATGCCATCCATCTGGCTCTAGACAAAGATCGACTGCCAGCAACATCTTTTTTATTCTATTTTTTTTATCAGTTACATCCTAATGACTTCATTACAGAGACTAAGTAATGAGAATACGAACAGTTATAAGGTAAGCATTCATCAAAAGAACATCAGGGTATATATTTTCTTGTCAAAGCTGTTTTACTGATCAGAATGTGAGAGGAAGATATGGAGCTGGACACATACACTCTATAGATCACATCCCCCACATTCTTATGGTCGGTTACACACAGAGTAAAGAGAAGGCTCATACTATACTTGAAGGTCAAACCAGATTAAGGATGAGTAAGAGAGGAGGAAACTGCTGCTTTGTACTGCTTTCTATTGTATGACCCGGCAGGCATATGAGAGCATGCTGTACTTTCCAAATCATCTGGACTCACACGTTTTCTAGCTTGTCCACTTAATGTAAAGTGGGGCCTCAGTTCTGCTTCCTGCTTGCAGGGCAGTGTCCAGAGACTTATCCTAATGCCACCTCAGCACCATCAGGTATGAATTCCACATGACTTTTTAAAAATTCAGATTTAAATTTTATTTTATCATCAATATCATCATTACTATTATTAACCCTGTGACAGTTTTAAAGCTTTCGTGTGTGAATTTCAGTCCTACAATGATTGTTCACCCAACCCTCCACCATTGCACATCTCCCACTACCAACGTCCCCAGTATCCCATCCCACCCCTCCCCCTGCCTCTATGGAAGACAATCTCTACCATACTCTCTTTTTTATTGTTCGTTATGAATAGCATAAGATGTTGCAGCTGTGCTCACCTGAAACTCTAAAAATTGAGATGATCAGGTTCTAGAGAAATCTCTGCAGTGGGATGATCAGTTCAGAGATTCTTTTCTGTATCCCTGGATCATGGCCATGAAGGGGTTTAAGTAGCAGCCAGAGGCAGTTTGTGACCTCCAGGGTCCATAGGGATGAGGACATTAAAAGGACCGGTGTTGGTGCCCAACCAGATTGTCAGGATGAATTCTTGGACACTGTCCTGCAAGCAGGAAGCAAATCCAGGATCCCACTTTGAACTATGTGGGTGAGCTGAAGCTTGTGAGTGAGATTGATTTGGAAAAGGCCAAACCGATCCTCTGTGCTAGCATGTTCCGGCAGTAGAAAAAAGCAGTCCTCCTGTTCTCACATATCACAGACCTAGCTAAACCTTAAGCTGTGAAATTCCTCTCCTCCTGTTTATCACAGACCCCAGGTGTGAGGAAGTCCTGATTTACGGAGCCTACAATCGACCATGTTTTCCTCCCGGGAATTTGTTACTGACCATGTTTTCGTTCTGGGAGTTTGTAACATTAACAAGGCAAAACAATGTATATTTTGATACATGCTCATCCTATACCTCTACTTTCTGCTCTATTGAATTTCTAGGAAGAGTTTACAATAGGAGATCAAAGAAAAGGAAGCTGGGAAAGCAGCTCTGGGCCACAGAGCCAGAGTGAGCTTTGGCCCTCCGTGCTTCCATATTCCTCTCGCGTGTCTTGTCTCTAAGCTCAGACTGCCCAATCAAGTGTTCGTACAGCAGACCTGCACATCCCCTATCCCTTGAGGCCTGGAGTTTGCCGTCACTGAACCCGCATACTGGCGCTTCTCATTAGGTTCTAGAAGTTGATGGTTGTCGGGGTTCTTGGGTGGCAGGTGAAGGGAGGACGCCTGCCCCTGTCTGAGGCTCCCTGGTGAAGTCGGCCTGGATTAAAGTTTGGAGGCATCTCTGCAGCGAGTTCCTTGGCTCAGTGATTCTTTTGTATGTCTCTCTATTATGGCCCTTGATTCCATCTTTTCCAGAGAAATAAACTATTGGCTTCTGCCCTACAAGGTGTGCCCGCTTGCTTGCAGCACGCTATGCTGCCGGCCCTAAATGTGGCTTTTGAACTCTTTCAGCATTTATGGTCTCTGAAATAAGGCAGAGTCTCTTGCCCGCACACCTGGCTGTCTTTCCTGGGGCCCCATGAAAGGGATGGGCTCCAGCTTCCTTCCCAACCCCGAGCAGAGCTCCCGGCAGCCGAAAACCACTGAAACCTAGCTACAGCCATGCTTGAGGTCCCTCTCCACACGGTCGGACAGGCCTCACGCATGAAGGTACCAGCAGAGGAACCCAGGTGTGTGCAATCCCATCAATGGCCAACATCCATTGACTTAAAAGCACACTCTCAGAAGATATCTTGTAGCCTACTTCTCCCTCTGGGAGAAACTGGCAAGCTTCAGAGAGTTTCCTGCCCACATTGGACAGCCTTGCAAGCTTCCCATGGTGTATTCATATGCTAAGTCCAGTAACAAGCTGGATCCCATTCCCCTGACTCTGAAAGAGTCTCCAGGGCAATATCATTGGGAGGGCAGAGTTGAGAGACTTCTGAGATCTCATGGAAAGGACAATTGGGAGAGTTTACTGAGCCTGCTCAAGAAATCGATGATAATGGGATTTCGTGATCGTGATCGTGAAATTAGGCCAATAAATGAACTAGTATAGCTGAGCCAGGTGGTTGTAGGTGTGGCTCCCACATACCAAATTTTAGGCCACTTAATTTCTTGGTAAACCTGGACCCAAGTTGTTGGGATCCGGCCAAAGCCACAATGCAATTTTGGAATATTAGGAAGTCTGAGGTACCATCACGCTGCTAACAAAAATTTTAAGAATTGTGAGAAACATACAAGTTGTTTCAAATTGGTGTTATTTTTAAATTTTCCTTAAGCAATACAGGTGGCAAGTATCCGGATGTACATAGAGAAACAATTAATGCACGGGAGCCTTGGCAGATCCATGTCTGGAGACAGAATTACTATATAAAAAGCAAGAGGCAGTAGAGAATGGTTAAAATGACCTGGCACTACAATGGTAAGGGGACCTTCCAATCATCCTGCCCGCTTACATCAATTGACGAGTCATGGCTGCATCAAGGAAAATACTCTACCCTCTATACTATCTCCCAGCTTTATACTTCGAGTCACACAACCAACATTCTGAAGGACACAGAACTTTCTTGTGATCTAGGTAGGTATATATCCAAACAACATCAGTAATGATTTAAGGGGGTAGTAGAAATACTTGGGTAAAGAAAATACACTTAATGAGCTGCACCAGAAGTTTCCAGGTGGAAAACCTAATATTAATAAATATTAGAGCGTTTTGTTTTGCTTTGCTTTAAGTTCTTGAGGTTTGATTTTTGTTTGTTTCTGGCCATACCCAGTGGACTTTAAGGGCTATTCCTGGGGATCATGCAGGACATAGGCTGAATTTTTTTAACCAGATACTCTAGTACCTGCCATGCTAAGTAGGATGGAGTATTATAGTAGATCAAAAATACCCAATGGCACATCAGAGGGTTTGTATGTAGCCTGACTCTGTTTAAAGAGAACAGAAATAATACCTTGATGACTTGACATTAGTAATCAAACCATTGTAAACTGCTTGTGTTTTTATATGCTATGGTAATTTATAGTTCATTACAATCTTTTACTAGTGTTCATTTCTAATTTATGTTAGTGTTTATTTCTAATTTCTATTATGTCAGTAATAGAGATCACCATGTATATACAGTCCTTAGATCTTCCAAGACAATCCTAATCTTCAGTGATCTGTCCCAAAATATCCTGAAAACGTCAGGGGTCTTCTTAATCACATGGTGTAATCCTTGATGTGCGATGAATCTCAAAAGCTTCCCAGGATGATCAGACCAAACCATATGTGGGTACATATGCTTTTTGTGCTGTTTTGTGGCTTTTCATTTTCTTTTGAGGCTTCCAGTGAGAGTACTGCAAGAAATTCTGTTTCTGGTGCCTGGGCCATAGTACAGCAGGTAGAGTTCTTGTCTTGCTTGTGACTGATACAGGTTCAACCTATCTACATGTTAGGAGGTTCTCCCAGTCCCTGAGGCACAGCCAGAAGTAAGCCCTGCCAGGTATATGCCACCCCTCCAAAAAAAGGAAAAAGAAACGAACAAGAAAAAATTCCATTTCCTTTTTGTTCTTTATTTTTAAAGACTTGGAGATTTTTCATACAATTAAAGAAGTAAGACAGAACTGTCACTTACTCTTTTTTTTTTTTTTACAAAACTTAGTCTAAAATAACCTGTTATAAACAGCTTACAAAAACTTAAAAACAGACTTCAATATCGCTATCAAATTTAGCAGTTTCCTTACTTTGGATAAAATGGACAGTTATGAAAATTTTAACATGCCGACTCTCAAATTCCAAGTTTTATTTCATCAATTCTAACATGTTTTGTACTGAGGATCAAGGTAATGTATTTTAAAACCATGTTGCATCTTTTATGGATTATTCGTGGGACTTCTAGAATTATCCCTAAGTTCAAGAAAGACAATTCGTTGTCTTTCCATACACAAGGGTGTACAATGGTTGGTCCCAATGGTGTTCAGAGAACCATGTAGCACCAGAGACTAAACCCAGGGCTGTGGCACGCAAGAGAGGTGTTTGTAGCCCTTAGAGCTCTCTTCCTAGCACAAGCAAGAAAATGTTGTTCTCAAGTTCAAAATTTATGTACTGTGGCCTTACAGAGTTTTTTTTAAGGAAACCAGGAGCCAGCTTTGTGGTATGCTCTCCATCTGGATGACTAATAATACATATCATGTCACCTTATGATGCAGGAGGAGGTCTCTCATTGTCTCCAGAAAGAATGTGGACTCCCTCTCCTGTATCCATTTACAGAACAGCATAATAAACTTTCCACAGCTAGCTCAAACCAAGGGTCAAGAATAAGCAGTTCTCTTCCTAACCAAATGACACCTTTACACACTCTATGCCTGCCCACTCGGTTTGATCTCTACCTTCTCCCACAAGATCAACTTGATCCCTAGTGGTGTCACAGGATACGGCTCCAATAGTCCCCAAACACCAAATTCTCAGGCTCACACTATGGTAAGCACCACTAGGCAAAGTGGGCTATAATATTCTCTCTCTCTGGCAGATTAAGAAGATAAATCTAACTTGGCAACCAGAATTCTTTCACTTTGCAAAATCTATCCAAAGTTTTCTCCGAGAGTGTTAGTCAGATACTTGACTATCAAGTGGGTACCAGTGGCTCCTCTAAATCCTTGTGAAACCATCATTTCTTTTCTAGAAGATAAGCTTATTTGATGGTTTTACTTCCATTACCTCCCTGATGAATTGCAAGGAATTTCTCTTAAAGTTGGTAAGGAAACTGAATTCTCACTATCTTCAATACTCAAGACTTGCCATTTCCTCATCTGGAAGATCAGTCATTTCTTCAAAACAGATTGGGAAGTTCTGCTTGATATGACTAAGGATAGCATACATAGAAGGGCCAAACCCAAAGGGTTTAGCATTTCCTTCTCGGGAGTCAAGATTTGGACCGGCATGCATGCCCACCAGCAAACCCTCTGAATTAAACAGAGGGGAGCCAGAAGCCTCAAAGTAAAAAGAGGTGTGATAGAAAATCACATCACTATTTTCACTTACGTGGACATCTGAAAGTTCTGCTTGCCTAGCCTGAAATTCCTGTTCCTGCTGACTCTGATGGATTACAAAACATTTCTCCATTTTCTTCCTCTGTCCATTTGGATGACCGATAAGATGTATCACATCACTAACTGCCACAGGAGTAAGGATCTTAGTAACTCCATAAAAAACTGGGGCTTCCACTCCTCTGTTCAGTTTCAGAACAGCATAATCAAGACTTTTATCGCCTACCTCAAACCAAGGGTCAAGAGAAAAGGAGTTCCTTTCCCTCTCGATGTTCTCTTCATAACCAAACGATACCTGTACGCACTCACTAATTATGCCTGCCCACAAGGCTTGATTTACTCCCTGTCCAACAATCTCTCTTACCACATGCCAACAAGTGAAAATGAACTGCTTGTTAAAAACAAAGCAGGTGGCACTGCCCTTCCTTCCCATGTTCTCCCATGAGAGGTAACCGACCGTTTCGCTGTGATTATTAAGAAGCTTGGTTAATTTAACCGGTATACCAATCTCAAACTCAATCTCAAAGAATCGGCCCTCCAGATCATCCACAAGCTGGGAACTCTCTAAAACGAAGCTCTGGTTTTCCACGAGTTTCCAAACACTATTCTCCAGACAGGGCAGAAACCTGACATCCCGACATAAAGCCTTCTTAATGGTTTCTCCTTTGAGACCACTGACACAGAGTTTGTCCCCTTGTGTGTATAACTGATGATTTTGAACAATGACTGCTCCGTACTTCTCGGTTACATCAATATAAAATTTGACACAGTTGTTTTTTAATTTCGGTGACTGGCCAACTAATGGGTTGTTTGCTTTCTGCTCACTCTGACTTTTGTTACGGTCAATTTTCACACCAGTTTGTTCAGAAAAATCTCTCAGGTAGCTTTTACCCTTGTTGTAAGTTTCAGCGTCCTCTATGCCAGGCATCAGCACTGCCTTGCCACTATGAGTGTCAGTTTTATCTTGGAGAAATTTAACACGCTGCAGTACTCCATTAATGGGTTTCTTCTCGCTTTGCTCTTTCTTGGCCTAAAAATTAAGGTGAAAAATGTAAAAACTCTGAGCATTATGCTAGTATTTTCCCAAAAGCTCTACAGTAATCTCAGAACCAATCTCAAGGTTGTGAACACAATGAAATCTGAATTTGAACTGGTATCCAAATAGTAAGCTGTTTTCTATCCCATCAGAACAATTAAGCTCTTAATAGTGCTATCTTTTTACATTTTTCTAGGAATATGAGGATGAACAATATTTCCAGGCCCACCAATATCAGATTCTTGAAGTATTTTTTCCTTTCCTATGTTCCTGCTTTTCAATTTGAGGGCGGGGGGGGGGGCATGCCAGGATATGCTCAGGACTTATTACTCCTGTCTCTGCACTAGAGCCCCTGGACAGGCTCCAGTGACCCTGTGGGAAGCCTGGGATCAAATCCCAGTCAGCCGTGTGCAAGGCCAATGCCCTACCCACTGTGCTAGTTCTCCAGCACCTAAACTATTTCTAACATTGTTGACTATATTGGTTAGATGTACAGTTTTTACATTTTCCACATATGGTGATGAACTGCAGTGAACACTTGTTCGTAAAGTATCAAGCTCAGCAGGATTAGTTTCCATGTTTATTACCAGGCATGAAATGCTAAAACCAACATAATGTAACCCATTGCTTATTAATTAATTATTTATTAGGTGACTATTCATTTATTTGTTTTTATATCATAATTTTAAGCTTTCTTTAAAAATAATTTTTAAATTGCATTTTAGATAACATGGTTACTGCAGTATAACTGTCATGGTTTTTTCATCCAAAACGATTATTCCTTCACCAGACCAAAGTACGGTCCACCACCATCCTTAAGGGATTTCAAATCTCTCTCTTCCCCCACCAGCAGACTGCTTAATAATTTCAGTTTTGTGCTCAAAAAACCTGGGCTTATCATCATTTAATAATGTGTACTTTTGTTTCCCATGTTTTGTATCTCTATATAACACAGACGAGTGAGGAGTATTTTAAATGGGAAAAGAGTATGTTGGTTAGAGTAGAAAACAGAATAAGTTCAGACAAACACCAGCTTAAGTCCAAATCTTTATGCTACTTTTGCTTTTAGCAACAAATTACTTCTCTCCTCATAAACAAACTGAGGGTTAAAACAATCTACAGCTTGTCCAACAAGGTTATGTTTAAGATTCAATAATGTAATTGTTTTCTCAAGTACTCTCTAAGTATAGGTAATTCTTGTGATCAAATAGATTAGCCATATTTGAGGTGAGATATGGTATGAAGCTACAAAAATATCACTAATTCTGTCTTTATTTCACGGTTGACTAAAGAAATGTATATTTGACCATTTGCTGTTGTTCAGGAAACGCTGCAATCATTTTTATTAAAGGTGATTTGGATAAAGAGATGATCTGTATTAGAACTCCCTTCCCCACTGTCACTCCACTCAAATAGAAAGAATAAAATGGATGAGAAAGACTTCACCTTAAATTCTCATCATAAGGCAATTTTTAGCTAGTAGTGACTATGAAACCCAATGTCAGAGATAGCTAAGTCTATAACTGATACATTCCATACAATGCAGCTATTAAAAAGACAAAATCATGCCCTTTGCTACTACATGATGGAACTGAGGCCATCATGCTGGTGAAGTCAATGGGAAGGAGAGAGACTGTCACAGAATGATCCCTCCCCTGTGTGGTACACAAATATACTTAGAAAGGAGCAACAAATGGCCAAAGGCAACAGAACTGAAAAGTTGGTCTACAGAACGGGGGGAGATGAGATGGTTACAAGGGACACTGGTGGAGGGAAGAGGGCACTTTAGGGATGAGAATGGTGTTGGGATTAACTTACACATGAAATTATCATTAGCAGCACTGCAAATCACCGCAATAAGAATGTGGGTAAAAACAACAAAGTAAGTATATTTCATAGACATGCTTTATAAACATACCCTTTTTGAAGGCGGAGCCGGCTCCTGTGTGATATTCCTTCTACCATTCAATGGCTTTCTCTCATTGTGTTTCTCAAAAGCCATGATGGCTTTAAGATGAACAGGAAGCTCAACTGAAACACTAATTTAAAATTCAAGGTTTAAGTTACTGTAGTCTCCCCAAAGCTATCTATTAATTATACAGATGATAAGACCTTTCCTATTTTTTCTCCTCCAACTGTCAACTCACTCTCCTCTGAGGTGTCAACTTAGCCAGCAGACAGTTTAACCACCAAAAAAAAAAATCACCTCAACAATGAAAAGCTATCTCTGATTTAAAAAAAGAAAAGGAAAAACAGCATGAAATTAATACCTCAAAGCCAGAGAAAATATTGGTCAAGAGGATTGGTCAATGGTTGGAATCTACCACAAGTTTGTGTGCAGGGGGAGAAGGGTAGTTAGGGTACAGAGGGACCACTATGATAAAAAGAGTTGGAAATGATCACTGTTGACAAGAACGGAGTGTTGAAACTAGGTAAAAGGATATACATGATAACCTTTCAGTATCTGTATTGCAAACAATAATGCACAAAAGGGGACAGAAAGTGAGAGAGAGATGAGAGAGAGAGAGAGAGAGAAATGGAGAAAGGGAGGGTGGGTGGGAGGGAGACAAGAAAAGTCCCTGCCATAGAGGCTGGGGGGTGGTGGCAGGAGGGAAACTGGGGATGTCAGTAGTGGGAGATGTACACTGGTGAAGGGACGGGTGTTGGAACATGATATGAACTCAAATCCAATCATGAACAATTCTGTCACTGTGTATCTCACTCTGATTCAATTAAAACCAGAAGTTAAAAGTTTTAAACCAAAAAAACTAAAAGTTCCCTCTGAGAGAGCACTGCACCTTAACACAAAACTTCTCTAGCTGACAGTTCTCCTCTCACAAAGAGTTCATTCTTTCTTTTGCAAAACAGAAAATCATCATAGACTTTTTTTTTATTGTACAGAGTAGATGTGTCCGCTCGGCAACTGGGGAGATCAGAAGGTGGCCCGTCCAAGGTCGTGCTACATGGCAGAGAGGGAGCCCAGAGACAAATGCAAGGGCTTGAAAGAGCGGGCTGTGTTGGAGGTGCTCTCAAAAATATGCTCTACTTACGCAGAAGCTCATCTGGCTTTCATTTAAGAAGGAGTTGAGAACCAGAGAGATAGTACAGGGAAAACCAAAAACAGCCCCTGAGCACAGCTGGGTCTGACTTGACCACATCCCACTAGCCCATCACCCCCCACATCTCCTCCTGACACCAATAAAAGGAAGAGCTTAGATACACAGGAAAGATCTAAGTATCAGGAAAGGAATCAAGGAAACAAACCAAATTTAGATGAGAGCTTAGGGGCCGGAGCAATAGTACAGCAGGGAGGATATTTGCCTTGCATGTGGCAGTCCCAAGTTCAATCCTCCTAGCATCCCATATGTTTCCACAATTACCACCAGGAGTGATTCCTAAGTGCAGAGCCTGGGGTAACTCCTGAGCAGTGCTGGGTGCGACCCAAAAAAGCCAGTCTCATCCAAAAAAAAAAAAGAATGAGGGCTTACCTGGGCAGAGTCAGGAACTTTACTGCTGCTTTAGTTTTTTGTTTTTTGTTTTTTTTTTAGAAGAGGTATTGCGCCTCTATCTCTCCTCTGAGGTCTCTCTCTTCAAAGAAAATGAACAATAGGAACAAGATCTGCAGTAATGATAAACATCACTAAAATAAAAGATGAGGACAATAGCAGCCATCTTCAGAATTTCAACACCTAAGAGGAAACTCAGTCCATGAGAGTCCACTATAAAGCTTCACTTCTGGGGACTGGAGCAATAAGAGAGTGGCTGGGGGTGTTGACCCAGGTTCCATCCCTGGCATTCCATATGATGCCCCATGAATGGCTAGGAGTGACTCCTGAGTGCACAGCCAGGAATAGCCCCTGGGCATCCCTAGGAGTGACCAAAAAACAAAAGCCAAGCAAAATGAAAAGCTTCACTTATAAAGATCCCTTCAAAGAATACACGGAGAACAGAAGGTAACTTATAAATCTTACAGTCTTGAGAGAGATATATTAATAATCTCCCCTTAACTATTCAAGAACTGAAATATTCAGAGAGATTAAGTTATAGACTCAGGCTCACGCGGCCCAAGAAAAATATGCTTTTGGTAAATTCAGATTATGAACATTTTCAGTAGAAACAGAAAACAGGGAAACTCACGTAACTATCATGAACTGATTTTTCTTTTGAAAATTTACATCTTCTAGTTTTTCTACACTATGGTTAGAAAAATCCTAATGTTTATCTCTAGTTATTTCTTTTCATCTGTAAATATAAAGAACGTCTTCTTTATTGTCCTCTTAATCAATTCAAACCACGTTGAAGCACCAGTGTTTAGTTATTATGTCTCATAAGTCTCTTTCGCTAGGTAAAACATGGGCTTCTTATTTTTTTAAGATTACTTTATTGAATTGAATGCAATCAAAGTAAAGTGAAATTTATCAGTTACACAGGCGGGGTGGGGGGCTGGGAAGGTGGGGGGATGGGGGAAGGTATACTGTGATTCTTGGTGGTGGAATATGTGCACTGGTGAAGGTATGGGTGTTCGAGCATTGTATAACTGAGACTTAAACCTGAAAGTTTTGTAACTTTCCACATGGTGATTCTATAAAAGAATAAATTAATTAAAAAAATAAATTAAAAAGAAATTTAAAAATCTTTTTTTAAAACTTAAAAAAAAATTACTTTATTGAATCACTGTGATTCAACACACTATTGCAAAGCTGTTCATGATTGGGTTTCAGTCTTACAGTGTTCCAACACCCATCCCTCCACCAGTGTACATTTATTTCCCAGGACCACTGTCTTCAGTTTCCCACCAATCTCCACCACCCCATGCCCTCAGCCTGCCTTTATACTCTTGGCAGGCGGAAATTTCCTGGAAACTAGGCTAACTCTCTTCACCATCTCTGTGTAGAGTAGGAGTTCTGGCTTCCTCCAGCGCCATGTTCTTAGCCGCATGTCGATAACATGAGGCAATAGCTGTAGATGAAGGCATTACATTGAAATTGCTGGACCAATGTTAGTGTTCATTAGAGCAGTTGGGTTCAACTGCCAGATATCAGGGACTCTATCCAGGCTGCACAGCCTTTGTCAAATTTCTGTTTCATTCTCCAAACCACTTCTACTCATGTACCAAGCAGGATCAACCTCTGTTGTCACAACCATTTAAAGACTTTAGCTCAGTGCCTGGCACATAACAAAAATACGATATTCCTGCTCTGAGTATTACCATAGTATCGAGATACTTACCACGGAGATGAGTTTTCGAAACAGCAGAGAACCTAGGAGAACAAAAATCGAAGCAAACAGTTAAGGATCTGGACTGCTTTGTAAGATGCTAAAGAAAAGAACCAAATACCCAACCATGAAGAGAGGTTTCTGGCCAGGTGTGTCTGAGGCTGTGACTCCTCTTATGGAACTTGACAGAGGACACATGTGCCCAGAAAAGAGTCAAGGGAGGAAAAAGAAATGGGAATTTGCATAGTCCACTGAGAAGAACTCCAGCAATCACAAGGGAGAGGGATAAGAGGCTAAATCAACACCTCAAGAGCTACCCCAGACAACATATCTGGAACCCAGACAGAACCATGCTGTATTCAGATATGAAAAGTGTCCTCCCTGCCCTCCTGCAGTATTATTTGAGAGTTGAGAAAATTCTTCCTGACCTTGCCCTTCTCCAATATAAGGACATACAGCAACACAGTCCTTCTGGGTCTGTTTCCAGCCCTAGCAAAGGCTTTAGAATTCCCCTCTCTCCTCCCTCCCTCTCTCTCCCCTGCCCTCACTCTCCTTTCTCTCTCTGCTACATTAATTTTCTCTCCTAAGACCGCTGGACTAGAGCTGTTACCGACTGATTCCACGAGATGTCAAAAGACCGCGTGGTGCCCACCTACAGGATGGTCAGACTTCTTCGTCAAAACCCTGAATGAACGGTTTGAGGCTCTTTGTGATCCTGGAGCGAGCAGATACCATTGGGCTACACTAGATGCGACATTGACAAATTGAGACCCTACTGGCACCCAATTGAGCAAATCAAAGATCAATGGGATGATAAGTGATACAAGTGAATTCTCCTCTATGTCTCCTCCTTTTAGTTCCTCTCTCCTAGCCCTCTCTCTTCTCTGCTCTTCCCCTCCATCTTTTCTCTCCTGGCCTCTCAGTCTTGTCTCTTTTCCGCCTTTCCTTTCTGCTCCCCTCACTCTCCCAGAACCCTCCTGTCCAGACATCTCTCCCTCTCTCCCTCACACTCTTGTTTTCTCTCCTTCCCTGTCACTTCCTGCTTCTCTGGGCTCCCTCCTCTTCTCCTTCCTCTTTTCTCTCTCCACCTTCCTTCTCCTCCCACCACAGTCCTTCAAATTCAGCCCTCTCCCTTAACTGGCTCTCTCCTTCTCTCCCTCCTCTCTCCCAGGTCTCTCCCTCTCCTTCCTTCCTACTCCCCACTGTCCTCCCAGGAGCACTGGCCCTGCAGAAGCACACCCGCTTATTGAGGGGCTTTGCTTGTATCTCTGCTAACTCTCTGCTTCATCATTCTGTACAGTAAGAAGCAGGTCCCTGTGTCATCTTGTTCACCCAGAGGTGAGCAGCAAGTGTGGTCCTGACCCCTGAGCCTTCCCCTGACCTAGAGGCCTCCTGCATCTGCTCAATCCCCCAAACAACATCCGCCAGCCCAGACTCCTTAATTCACGATGCCTGCTCCACCCTGCCTGCCCGCCACCAGCATGCGGTGTGTATTTGTGGGGCCTTGATGGAGCTTGGGATTGGCTGCTTTGATGGGCAACCCTAGGACGCCTATCAGAGTCCAGCACCAGGTAGGCTAGTCTTGGTGGGGTTTTCAAAATTTTGTTTTGCTTCCCCCCACCCTGTGCCTTCAGCGTAAGCCTCCCACCCCATCTCCCCACTATTCCTTTTGCATCCTGTCTAAGGGAATCCTAGGCACCACATCGGGACTCCCAAACCCTGCCAAACCCTGCCGGAATAATCCCTGAGCACAGAGTCTGGAGTAAGACCTGGGTGGGCCAGGTGTGACCCATCACTTCCTCTCCAAACTCAAATAATGAGCAGTGGAGGAGCTGCACCCCCACTGTGACTAACTGGACAGCTTGCAGAGCCCCCAAGGTGGGTGAGGGGGGCCAGGCTGAGCTGAGGGGGATTGCCAGAGAGCTGAAAAGCCAGAATGGCAGAGGAAAAGGAGGACCAGGAGGAAGGAGGAAGTGGGGACTCACCCCCTTATTTATTAAATGAAAAATCTCAAACCCTCTTCCTCCACCCCTTCTGGTGGGATTTTTGTGTTTTGGTTTGGGGTTTAGATTTATTTTGTAAATTTGGATTTTTTTTTTGCGGTGTGTGTGTGTGTATGTGTGTGTGTGTGTGTGTGTGTGTGTGTGTGTGTGTGTGTGTGTGTGTCTAAATTTGGACTTTGCTCAGACCTAATCGAGGGCGTTCTTGTGAACATGAACTTTTGAAAAGGAAACCCCGGATCCCACAGAGAAAGGAGATGACTCAGGATGTTTGGGGTCTGATTGTGAACCTGAAACTTTGCAAATCAAAGCACCCAACCCCAAGCTCCACCAAGGTCCCACAAATACACACCGCATACTGTTTGGAGTGGCTCCCTCCTCTAGCTGGCAAGGTCTTTCCGGAACCAAAACTCTCCAGTTTGAATCAAAAGACCAGAACGTGGGCCTGTCTGGGCTGAGCTCTGCGCCCGAAACCTCTTTGGCTCTGGGCCTGGGGTCTAAGCCACTCACCCGCTCATAGTTCCAGGTTCGATCAGAGCAGAACTACTCACGGATCAGAGACACAGCCTGGGAACAGCAGTGCGCGGTTCCAAGTTGGATCTCAGAGCACTTGAACTCCTTAGAGTTCAAAGGAACCACCTCTGAAGAGCAGCCCTGTATGCGCGCACATGCAAAGCAGCAGCAGGGCGGGAATGAGTCTAGGGGCTCTTCACACTGAGTGGGCAAACTGACAGCCCGGCTGACCAATGGGAGGATGACGACTCATCCTCCCAGAAAGCTGATTGGCCCGTTGCCAAGTCCTCGAATTGGCATAAGAAAAACCCACGCGGGGGAAGACCCCCCTGCCAGAGGCTGCAGAGGCGCGCAAAGCTCTGAGCCTGCCCCGGGAAGATGTGAAACTGGTAGGGGCCTAGCCAGTTCAGGAAGGATGTGACCTGAGGGCACAGAGCCCACCCCGGAGGGAGGGGGGATGTGGCGCTCCAGGCACCAAGCCCGCCCAGGGTGGGATGTGACCCGCCAGGCGCTGAACCACCCGTGCTTGTGCTCGCAGCAGCCTCGCGCTCTCCGGGCGCGTGCAGTCCACGGGGTTCACTGGGCTGAGCCTTGGGGCCCCCATCCAGCCAGGGAGCTTCAGGAATCCCCGGTCAGCGGGACGCAGAAGGCTTCATTTACCCCCTGGAGACTGGACTCGGGCTCAGGTCCTGCACTTGCCCGCTTCTCAGCTGTTTACAGGCGACCAAGCGGCCCCAAGCAGCCAGTCGCAGGCTCCCTCGCCCTCCCCCAGACATTAGTGGAACTTGGGACCCTCCTGAAAAGACCTTCCAGTGGAACTTGGGTCCCTTCCCTAGTGGAACTAGGGATGAGGCTCTTGAAGAACAGGTTAACCAAAAGGAAGAGGCCAGCACTTGCTCTCCTGGTTGCCAGAATTGTTTGGACAAAGCAAACACTTGGCTTTCTGATGCAAGGCTCAAGAATTCCTCATCTCCAAACTGGTGATCAAGATTGTTAGAAAGAAAAGCATCTTTCTCCTTAGCAATCTGAATAGGCACAGGTTCAATACTTTAATATATTCCTTAAAAGCTGGGTAACCAGGGGAAACCTTGATTGATAGTGATCAAAGCAACTCCTAGAACCTTGTTCGTGAAAAGGTGATGAAGCTGGAACAATAAGCAGGAATAACAAGCTTTTTCCAGATTTGGCTTAAAGTAAAATATAGGTTAAGCAGTGATGACCACTACTTATATTCCAGTCACTTATTGGGTTTTGGTAAGAATTATCATTCAAAGTTTTTTTTTTTTTTTTTGCTTTTTGGGTCACACCCGGCAATGCACAGGGGTCATTCCTGGCTCATGCACTCAGGAATTACCCCTGGCGGTGCTCAGGGGACCATATGGGATGCTGGGATTCGAACCCGGGTTGGCCGCGTGCAAGGCAAACGCCCTACCCGCTGTGCTATCACTCCAGCCCCAGAATTATCATTCAAAGTTTTTAAATGTCTTTTTTTTTTTGGACAGGGAAAGATATGATTACTGTAAAAAATCGAAGCATAGGGGCTGGAGCGATAGCACAGCGGGTAGGGCGTGATTGCCTTGCACGCGGCCGACCCAGGTTTGATTCCCAGCATCCCATATGGTCCCCTGAGCACCTCCGGGGTAATTCCCAAGTGCAGAGCCAGGAGTAACCCCTGAGCATCGCCAGGTGTGACCCAAAAAGCAAAAAAAAAATTGAAGCATAAAATAAAATGTAAAGCAATATATTTTAGATGAGAGTTGAAATCTTAGTTTTGTATATAAGAATTGGTAGTATACTACATTGTAATAAGTGATGTGAATTTATTTACATAGGTTATAATCCAATAGCAATCAATCACTACAAATTGACTTTTGTGAATTTATTTTTCTACTAATTCCATTTGCTATTTCTTCCAGTATACCTGGAACAAGCAATATGAAATATATTTGTTATATATGCAAAGAGGGCAGTCTGTCAGGGAACCTGAGGATATTAGTAGAGGGAATCCCCTTCCCTCTTTGGTGGCAGGACTGGTGTTGGAATGCTGTATTCCTGAAACAACTCTATTATGAACTGTAGCACTGTAGCACTGTAACACTGTACTCCCATTGTTCATCGATTTGCTTGAGCAGGCACCAATAATTTCTCCATTGTGAGACTGTTTTTGGCATATCAAATATGTCACAGGTAGCTTCCCAGGCCTTGCTGTGCAGGCGGGATACTCTCGGCAGCTTGCCAGGCTCTCCCGGCAAGAGGGGCAGAGGAATCAAGCCCGGGTCCGCTGCATTGAATGCAAACGCCCTACCCACTGTGCTATCGCTCCAGCCTATTATGAACAACTTTGCAAATCGTGGAGTCTTAATTTCTAAGAAATGTTTTTAAGTTTTAAAAACCTTTTTAAGTATAAAAATAGCACTTAATAATTTAAAAGTATAAAAATAACACTAAAATGTTAACAAGTGGTGGGAAACATACTAGTTGTATCAAGTTGGTGTTATTCTTAATAACAAATGGCTCCTCATTTGTGCTTAAGCAATACAGGTGGTAGGCAGCTTGATGTATACAGAGATCAACTTATGCACAGCACCTTGGCAGATGCTTGTCTGGAGACAGTCTTACTACATATAAAGCAAGAGGCAGTAGAGAATCGTTGAGATGACCTGGCGCCATACAAGGGCTAGGGGGCCCTTCCTATCAACCTGCCTCCTTGCATCAATTGAACCCAGGCTGCCCTACCCTCTTTCCTATCTCCTCAGCTTCATACTTCGAGTCACATAACCAAAAGGTGAAAACTCCAGGAACTTTCTTGTGATCTAGGTAGGTATATATGCAAAGAACATCAGTATTGATTTAAGGGGATACTAGAAATACTAGAGAAAAGAAAAAACACTTAATGAGCTGCACCAGAAATTTCCAGGTAGAAAAAGCTAAAGATTAATAAATGTTAGACAGAGTGTTTTTGTAAAAAATATAAACGCATGTGCAGAAGGGTGTGATGATGTGTATTCATGGGCTCTTGGGGTGGGGCTCTCTCTCTCTCTCTCTCTCTGCTTGTGTTCTGTGCTCTCAAGCCACTGTATATGGACCGGGATTGCTCCTCATTTGTGCTCTGCTTCTGTATGTGCCACAGTGCTCTCTTCTACCTGTCTATCCCTGACTCTGTCTCTATAGTCTCTCCTCTGGTCTCTTCCAATCTCTCTTCTTTCGATCTCTCTCTCCAGAGCCCTTCTGCTTCTGCTTCTCTCTCTGGAGCCCTTCTCGCTCTCACTTCTGACTCTGACTCTTACTTCTGACTCTAAACCCCTCCGCTCTTATAGTCCTAGTTTATATAGCAATCACATAGGATGGTGACACAAAGGTGGGTTGAACATTAACAAATCCACAAGGAGGGATAAGACCATTCCTCCAGGAGATTAACTCAAGGACAAAGTCTAATCTAAAGAGATTACTCCAGAGTACTAGGTGATCCACTTAAGGGTGGGATCCCATCCAGGTTGTGTTGCTTTCTTCTTTCGTCAGTTAGTAATCCACTTAATTAGTTGTAGTAAATCTACTTATAATATTTCTTTTTTTTTATTTCTTTTTTTATTTTTCAAGTGAGTCACCATGAGAAGAGTTACAGGGCTTTTATGATCAAGTCTCAGTCATACTATGCTCAAACACCCATCCCTTCACCAGTGCACATGTTCCACCACCAATAACCCCAGAATAGCCCCCTCCCACTCCACCTGTGCCTTTGTGGCAGATGATTTTCACTTTACTCTTTCCTTACTTTGATTACGTTCAATTTTCAACAGGAAACTCACTATCATTATTTGGAGTTTTCTCCCCAACAGTCAGACCTGTCGGAATGGCATTATTAGATTGTATGTTTTCTATTGTTGGTAACAAAGATCATATGATGTTGCACGGTCACAAAAGTGGCCACCCAGATTTGGAATTCTGGTATTAAGTCCAGAGGTATTTCTGCCAGCAGTCACTGCATTCCGAGATTGGTTTCTGTGGCACTGGGATCATGGCTATTCAGGAGCGGAGGAGCTATACATGGGCAACCACTCGGGATTTCATTTGGGCAGGAGGCAGGGCCAGTTCTGCCTCCCCCATCGCAAGATTCCCCATGCATCCCGTCCCATCACTGCAAACTCCTACCTCTCTGTCCAGTTGGTTCTGAACGGTGGCAGTCGCCATGCTGTCCAGAGGGGGAAAAGGCGAAGGGACAGAGACCCTTCCCCTCCCGGAGCTGCAGGGGGCCGTAGTCTAGTTCAGAGTCCAGGAGTATATCTGTCAGCAGCCGCTGCGTTTCTGAGATTGGTTTCTGTGCCTCTGGGATAATGGACGATCAGGGGTGGCGGAGCCTTCCTGAGCATATATTTTGTATATCAGGAAAGATTTGGAGATGTCCCAGTCCCGCATACCGGATCCGTGTTAATAGAAGCTCAGTGTCGCCAGGCTCCATCTGAAGAAGGTGTGCTGGCTGTACCTTCTCCGTCTGGCACCCCCGTGTTGCTGGCCCAGTCTGGGTCCGGAGCGATCTCCAACCTGCGATGCTGTCAGAGCGCTACTTCTAATATTTTTAGCATAGTAAGAGATATATCAAACTTAAAGTTTGGGTCTTCCTGAGGACATTTCACTATATATTCCAGACCACAGTCCTCAGGCCAGGTTAGTCTTCCTAACCCCAGCAGGGTCCTAGTCTAATTGTTACTTTTGGGTCATGACAGCATTTGTCTATGACCATGCTCTCAACTTATAGTTGAGTATTGTGGTATTTTGGCCTGGCCCATTTCGATGCCAGGGTAGGTGACAGCTTGCCCTGAGTCCATTCTATCCCTTGCCGGGACCCTGTTTTTGGGGTGCTAGGAACTAAGGGCAACTGAGTTGAGAAAGCAGATGCCCAGGAGTAAATATTATTGGAGTCAATCAATTCCCTAGTTACAAAGCATAATATCAACTGTCTTCCTGTCTCCATACAGAAAGAACATAGGTTTAAAGTAAACTAAGTTCCCTGTGGCAAGGCTGAGAGGACAAACCCAATGTTATCCTATAATTTTGCTTTGTTTTGCTTTAGTTCTGGACGTTTGATTTTTGTTTATTCCTGGCCATACCCAGTGGTCTTTGAGGGCTATCTCGGGGAATCATGCAGTGCAGAGGACTGAATTTATTAATTTTTTAACCATATATTCTAGTATCTGCCATGCTAAGCAAGATGGAGTATTACAGTAGAACAAAAATACCCAATAACACGTCAGAGGATTTGTATATAGCCTAAGTCAGTTGGAAGAGAATAGAAATAATTATCTAGATGACTTAACATTAGTAATCAAACCATTGTAAACTGCTTATATTTCTATAAGCTATGGTAATTTATAATTCATAACAATCTTTGACTAGTGTTCATTTCTGTCAATAATAATAGAGATCAACATGAAGTCCTTAGATCTTCCAAGTCCATCCTGATATTCAGTGATCTGTACCAAAATATCCTGAAAACTTCACATGTGTCACATGTGTCATCCTTGATATGAGATGAATCTCAAAACCTTGCCAGGACCATCATCCCAAAACCCACATATGGTCTGTCTGCTGCTTTGTGGCTTTTCACGTTCTTTTGAGGTTTCCAGTGAAAGTGATGCAAGAGCGACAGTACAGGAGGTAGGGTTCTTGCCTTGCTCATGGCTGACACATGTACAACCTATCCACATACTAGAAGGTTCCCCAAGTCCCTGAGGCAGAGCCGAGTAAGCCCTGCTAGGAATATGTCCTCCTCCACCCCCGCAAACCAAACAAACAAGAATAAGTTCCATTGTCTTTATATTTTTTTATTTTGAAAGACTGGTAGATTTCCATACAATTAAAGAAATAAGAAAGAACTGTCACACTTACTCTTTTCCCAAAAATACCCTAATTTACAGACAGCTTACAAAGATTTCAAAACAGACAGCAACATCACTATCAGTTTCAGCAGTTGTCTTACTTAGGATAAAATGGACAAAGAATGGAAACTTTAACATGCTGATTTCTCAAATTTTAAGTTTTATTTCATCAAGTTCTAACACATTTTGCACTGATGATCAAGGTAATTCTTTTTAAAACCAAGTTGCAACTTATAAGGATTATTTGTGGGACTTCTAGAACTATCTGTAAGTTTAGGAAACACAATTTGTTTGTCTTGCCATACCCAGATGTGTACAATGGTTGTTCCCAATGGTGCTCAAGGAACCATGCAGCACCAGAGACTGAACCTGGGGCTGTTGCATACAAGACAGGTGTTATAGCCCTTTGAACTTCCCCCCAGCACAGGCAAGAAAATGTTGTTTTCAAGTTCAACTTCTTATGTACCTGTTGCCTTACAGAGTTTTTTAGGGCCACCAGGAGGCAGCTTGGGAGTAGGCTCTCCATCTGGATGCACAATAATACATATCAAGTTACCAAATGAGCAGAAGTAGGTCCTCTCTAGGGTCCAGAAAGAATGTGGACTCCCTCTCCTGTGTCCAGTTTCAGCACAGCATAATCAACTATCCACAGCAAGCTCAAGCCAAGGGTCAAGAGAGAAGCAGTTCTCTTCCTTCTCTGTGGTCTCTTCCTAACCAAATGACACCTTTACACACTCACTATGCCTGCCCACTCAGTTTGATCTATTTCTTTTCACACAATATCAACTTGATTCCTGATGGCGTCATAGGATGAGGCCCCAATAGTCCCTAAACACCAAACTCTCAGGCTCTCACCATGGTGAGCATCACTAGGCAAAGTGGGCTGTGACATTCTCTCTCTGGCAGATGAAGAAGATAGATCTAACTTGGCACCCAGCATTCTTTCACTTTGCAAAATCTATCCAAAGTGTTCTCCATGAGTGCCAGTCAGGTACTTGAGTATTAACTGAGTACCAGAGGCTCCTCTCACAACTTGTGCAACCATCATTTCTTTTTTAGAAGATAAACTTATTTCATTGTTTTACTGCCATTACCTCCCGGATTAACTGTAAGGAATTTCCCTGAAAGCTGGTAAGGAAACTGAATTCTCACCATCTTCAATACTCAGCGTTCAGCTTTTCTTTACCCTGAAGATGAATCTTTCTAGATACCAGATTGGGAAGTTCTGCTCCATATGACTAAGGATAGCGCACATAGAAAGGCAAACCAAATGGGTTTAGCATTTCTTCCTTGGAAGCCAAGATTTAGACCAGCAGCATGCATGCCCACCAGCAAACCCTCTGAATTAAACAGAAGGGAGCCAGGAGCCTCAAAGTAAAGTGAGGTGTGATAGGTAATCACATTGTTATTTTCACTTATTTCCTGGGCTGTAGCGATAGCATAGCAGTTGGGCATTCACCTTTCATGCGGCCGGCCCGAGTTCGATTCCTCCGCCCCTCTCGGAGAGCCTGGCAAGCTACCGAGAGTATCCAGCCTGCGCGCGGCAGAGCCTGGCAAGCTACCTGTGCGTATTGGATATGCCAAAAATAGTAACAATAAGTCTCTCAATGAGAGACATTACTGGTGCCCGCTCGAACAAATCGATGAGCAACGGGATGACAGTGACAGTGACTGACTTATTTCCTGGAGACTCCTTTGAGTGAGCATATGGACAAGTGGAAGTTCTGCCTGCCTAGCCCAAAATTCCTCTTCTCGCTGACTCTGATGGATCACAAAACACTGGTCCAAAATCTTACTCTGTCCATTTGGATGACCGATAATATGTATCACATAACCAACTGCACAGGAGTAGGGCCCTTATATACTCCATAAATAACTAGGACTTCTTCTCTTCATTTTCAGAACAGCATAATCAAGATTTTCATCAGCTACCTCAAACCAAGGGTCAAGAGAAAAGAAGTATCTTTCCCTCTCGATGTTCTCTTCATAACCAAACAACATCTGTACGCACTCACTAATTATTCCTGCCCACAGGGTTTGATCTACTCCCTCTCCCACAATCTCTCTTACCACATGCCAACAGGTGAAAATGAACTGCTTGTTAAAAACAAAGCAGGTGGCACTGCGCCGGTTCCCCTGTTGTCCCATGACCGACCGATTTGCTGTGATTACAAAGAAGTTTGGCTACTCTAACCGGAACCAATCTCAAGTTCAGTCTCAAAGAACCGGCCCTCCAGGTCATCCACGAGCTGGGAACTCTCTAAAACGCAGCTCTGGTTTTCCACAAGTTTCCAGACACTATTCTCCAGACAGCAGAAACCTGCCATCCCGACATAAAGCCTTCTTAACGGTTTCTCCTTTGAGACCACTGACACAGAGTTTGTCCCCTTGTGTGTATAACTGATGACACTGCTCTCCTAAATGTGCTCTACTTACGCAGAAGCTCCACTCTGACCTCCATTTAAGAAAGAGGTGAGGACCAGAGAGATAGTACAGGAGTAAGGAAGAACCAAAAACAGCCCCCTGAGCACAGCTGAGTCTGACCCAACCTCACCCCACTAGCCCATCACCCCCTAAAGCTCCCCCCAACACCAATAAAAGGAAGAGCTGAGAAACACAGGGATGACCTAAGTATTAGAAAAGGAATCAAGAAAACAAACCAAATTTAGAAATGAGCTTAAGGGCCGCAGCAATAGTACGGCGGGGAAGGGCGTTTGCCTTGCATGTGGCCAACCAAGATCATTTCCCCCGGCATCCCATAAGGTTCCCCAGGCACCACCAGAGTGATTCCTAAGTGCAGAATCAGGGGTAATCCCTAAACATTGCTGGGTGTGACCCAAAAAGTCAGCCTCATTCAAAAACTAGAAAAGAATGAGCTTACCCGGGAAGAGTCAGGAACTTTACTGCTCCTTTAGTTTTTTTTCTTTTTTAGAAGAGGTATTGCGCCTCTGTCTCTCCTCTGAAGTCTCTCTCTTCGAAGAAAATGAACAATAGGAACAAGATCTGCAATAATGATAAACATCACTAAGATGAAAGACCAGGACAGTAGTAGCTGTCTTCAGAATTTCAAACCTAAGAGGAAACTCGGTCTATGAGAGCCCACTATAAAGCTTCATTTCTGGGGACTGGAGCTATACGACCGTGGGTACGGGGCTTGGCTTGTGCACTGACCTGGGTTCCATCCCCGGCATCCCATAAGATGGGCTAGGAGTGACTCCTGAGTGCTGAGTTAGGAATAACCCCTGAGCATCACTAGGTGTGACCGAAAAACAAAAGCCAAACAAAATGAAAAGTTTCACTTATAAAGAGCCCTTCAAAGAATACACGGAGAATAAAGGTAACTCATAAATCTTACAGTGCTGAGAGAGAGGTATTAATAATCTCCCTTTACTATTCAAGAACTGAAACATTCAGAAAGATTAAGCTAGAGACTCAGGCTGACGCGGCCTTAGAAAAATATGCTTTTGGAAACTTGTGATTATGAACATTTGCAGTAGAAACAGAAAACAGGGAAACTCATGTAACTATCAGAAACAGTTGATTTTTCTTCTGAAAATTTACATCTTCTAGTTTTTCTATACTATGGTTAGAAAAATCCTAATGTTTATCTCTAATTATTTCTTTTCATCTGTAAATACGAAGAACGTCTACTTTATTGTCCTTTTAATCAATTCAGACCACATTGAAGCACCGGTGTTTAGTTATTGTGTCCATTATGTCTTTACTCTAGGTAAAACATGGGCTTCCACTAGGGATGGGAGATATGGGCTGAAAAAAGACTATAGACTGAACATGATGCCTACTTAATACCTCTGTAGCAAACCACAACACCCAAAAAGAGAACAAGCAAATGGGAACGCCCTGCCACAGAGGCAGGGTGGGGTGAAGGGGACAGGGTGGGGGTGGTGGGAGGGATGTTGGGACCATTGGTGGTGGAAAATGGGCACTGGTGGAGGGATGGGTACTCAATCATTGTATGACTGAAATGTAAGCATGAAAACTTGTAAGTCTGTAACTCTGTCTCACGGTGATTCACTAATAAAAAAACTTTAAAAAACATAAAATAAAAACATGGGTTTCTTTTCATTTTGAGATTACTTTGTTGAATCACTGCGATTCAATAGACTGTTGCAAAGCTGTTCATGATTGGGTTTCAGTCATACAGTGTTCCAACACCCATCCCTCCACCAGCTTACATTTCCCAATACCAGTGTCTTCAGTTTTCCTCCAGTCACCAACACCCCATGCCCCCAGCCTGCCTCTATGCTCTTGGCAAGCAGAACTTTCCTGGAAACTAGGCTAACTCTCCTAACCATCTCTGTGTAGAGTAGGAGTTCTGGCTTCCTCCAGCATCACGTTCTTAACCGCCTATTTAGAAAATGAGGCAATAGCTATAAATGAAAGTGAATGAGGGCAATAGCTGTAAATTACATTGGAAGTGGTGGACCAATATAAATGTTCATTAAAGCAGTTGGGTTCAACTGCCAGACACCAGGGACTGTATCCAGGCTGCACAGCCTTTGTCAAATTTCTGTTTCATTCTCCAAACCACTTCTACTCGTGTACCAAGCAGGATCAACCTCAGTTGTCATAACCATTTAAAGTCTTTAGCTCAGTGCCTGGCACATAACAAAAATACAAAAATACAATAGTACATATTCCTGCTCTGAGTATTACCACAGTATCGAGATACTCACCACAAAAATGCTTTTTGAAACAGAAGAGAACCTAGGAAAACAAAAATAGAAGAAAACAGTTACGGATCTGGATTGCTTTTGTAAGGTGCTAAAGAAAAGAACCAAATGCCCAACCATGAAGAGAGGTTGCTGGCCAGATGTGCCGAGACTGTGACTCATTTTATGGGACTTGACAGAGGACACATGTGCCCAGAAAAGAGTCAAAGGAGGAAAAAGAAATGGGAATTTGTAGGGGCTGGAGTGATAGCACAGCAGGTAGGGCGTTTCCGTTGCAGGCAGCCGACCTGGGTTCGAATCCCAGCATCCCATATGGTCCCCTGAGCACCGCTGGGGGTGATTCCTGAGTGCATGAGCCAGGAGTGATCCCTGTGCATTGCTGGGTGTGACCCAGAAAGCAAAAAAAAAAAAAAATGGGAATTTGCAAAGTCCACTGGGAAGAATTCGAGCAATCTCAAGAGAGATGGACAAGAAGCTAAATCAATACCCCAAAAGCTACACTAGACAAGATATCCAAACAGAAACATGTTTTTTCAAATATGAGAAACGTGTCCTAGCTGTTCTCCTGCAGTGTTATTTGAGAGTTGAAGAAACTTCTGACCTTGCCTTTCTTCAACAATAAGGACTTAAAGCAACACAGTCCTTTTGGGCCTGTTTCCAGCCCTAGCAAAGGGCTCCTCCCCCTTTAGGATTCTCTTTCCCCTCCTCTCTCTTCCCTCCCTCCCTCTCCCCTCTATTTCTGCTACATTAATTTTCTCTCCTAATTCTCCTCTACCTCTCCTCCTTTTAGTCCTCTCTCCTAGCCCTCTCTCTTCCCCGCTCTTCCCCTCCACCTTTTCTCTCCTGGCCTCTCAGTCTCTTTTTTTTTTTTTTTGATTCTTGAAGCTTATTTATTTATTTATTTTTAATTTTTATTAAATCACCATGTGGAAAGTTACAAAGTTCTCAGGTTTATATGTCAGTTATACAATATTCAACACCCATCCCTTCACCAGTGCCCATATTCCACCACCAGAAACCCCAGTATACCCCCCGCCCCCACCCCCTACCCCCTACTGTATAACTAATGAATTTCACTTCATTTTTTCTTTACCTTGATTACATTCCATAATTCAACACAAAACTCATTATAGTTGTTGGAGTTTCCAACCAAGAGAGACAGACCTACTACATTTGATAATTAGTTTTTCATTGCTGGAAATGAAGAGATATGTAGCCCCACTGCTACAAGTACATAACTCTCTCTCTCTCTTTTTTTTTTCTTTTTCCTTTTCCCTTTTTTTTTTTTCTTTTTCCCCCTCATCCCCCTTCCTGCGCCTCATAGTATGGTGTACGCCACGCCGCGTCGGCCAGCGTGGGGCTTTTGCTTAGTTCACAGTCCAGAGGTGGCTGCTACATTAAAAACCTTCAATATTTCAACAAAAACTTACTGTTATTATTTGGAGTTTCCCCCCCAAGTCAGACCTGTTCAAATGGAACCGTTTCACATTGCTGACAATTATAAATGTTAAGTCGCGCGGACTTTATACTGGCCTCTCAGTCTTGTCTCTTTTCCGCCTTTCCTTTCTGCTCCCCTCACTCTCCCAGAACCCTCCTGTCCAGACATCTCTCCTTCTCTCCCTCACACTCTTGCTCTCTCTCCTCCCCCGTCACATCCTGCTTCTCTAGGCTCCCTCCTCTTCTCCTTCCTCTTTTCTCTCTCCACCTTCCTTCCCCTCCCACCTCAGTCCTTCAAATTCAGCCTTCGCCCTTAACTGGCTCTCTCCTTCTCTCCTCCTCTCTCCCAGGTCTCTCCCTCTCCCTCCTTCCTACTCCCCACTGTCCTCCCAGGAGCACTGGCCCTGCAGAAGCACACCTGCTTATTGACGGGCTTTGCTTGCATCTCTGCTAACTCTCTGCTTCATCATTCTGTACAATAAGAAGCAGGTCCCTGCGTCATCAAACAACATCTGCCAGCCCAGACGCCTTAGCTCACCTTGCCTGCTCTTGCCTGTCTCCCGGCCGCCATCACCAGGGCCCAGGGACGCCCATCGGAGTCCAGCACCAGGTAAGCTAGTCTTGGTGGGCTTGCTGGGTTTTGTTTTGCTCTGGAGGCTGCAGTTCAGCTGCCTTTAGGTATTTTCGCTTTCATTTCCCTCTGGCACCTTCAGCTTAAGCCTCCCACCCCATCTCCCCGCTATTCCTTTTGCATCCTATCCAAGGGAATTCTAGGCACCGCATCGGGACTCCCAAACCCTGCCGGAGTGATCCCTGAGCAGAGTCCAGAGTAAGCCCTGGGCGAGCCGGGAGGGACCCACCATCTCCTCTCCAAACCAAAATAAAGGGCAGTGGCAGGAGCTGCACCCCCACAGTGACTTAATGGACAGCTTGCAGAGCCCCCTCCCCCAAGGTAGGTGAAGCCACCAGGCTGAGCTGATGGGGACTGAGAGTGAGCTGAAAGCCAAGACGGCAGAGGAAAAGGAGGATCAGGAGGAAGGAAGTGGAGTCCTCCCTCATTTATTCATGGAACACCTCACACCCTCTGCCTCCATCCTTCCTTGGTTTTATTTTTGTTTTGTTTGGGGGGTTTGGGATTTACATTTATTTTGTAGATTTGGATTTTTTTAATCCAAATTTAAAAAATCGGGGGTGGGGTGGGGTGTAAATTTGGAATTTTGCTCAGATCTAACCTTGGGTGTTCTTGTGAACATGAACTTGTGGAACCCAGGCTTCCACCGAGAAAGGAGATGACTCAGGATGTCTGGGGTGTGACTGTGAACCTGAAACTTTGTAAATCGAACTAAGCAACCCCAGGCTCCACGGAGGCCCCACAAATACACACAGCACACTGTTTGGAACGGCGCCGTAATCTAGCCGGCAAGGCCTCTCCAAAACTAAAACACTTTCACGCTGAGTCAGAGGGGAGGAACCTGGGTCCTGCCTGCACCCAGCTCTGCACCCCCAAACCTCTTTGGCTCTGGGCCTGGGGGGTCTAAGCCACTCACCCACCCAGAGCTCCAGGTTCGATCCCAGAGCAGAAGAACTACTCACCGATCAGAGAGACACAGCCTGGGAACAGCAGCGCGCAGTTCCAAGTTGGATCCCAGAGCACTTGTTTACTCCTTAGAGTTCAAAGGAACCACCTCGGAGGAGCAGCCGCGCGTGCAGGCCCATGCACAGCTGCAGCAGCACTGCAAAGCCCGGCGGGCTCTTCTGGAAGAGGGGGCGAACTGACCGCGCGTCTGACCAATGGTCGGCCCTCCACCCGGCCCGTGTCCGCACGTAAATACCCGCGCGCGGGAAAAGAGGTCCGCGAGGCGCAGGCGCCGGGGCGCGCGGCTGGGCAGGGAGGCGCTGAGCCCGTCCCGGGGGATGTGACCGCGAGATTCCGAGGCCGCGCGTGCTTGCAGCAGCCCCGCGCTCCCCTGGCGCGCCGGGTCCGCCGGGTCCGCGGGGTCCGCGGGGTCCGCTGAGCACTAGCCTTCGGGTTGGCACCGGCCAGGGAGCTTCTGAATCCCCGCAGCTGCCGGGCAGCGGGACGCAGGGGGCTTAGTGTCCGCCTGGAGACTGGCCCCAGGCTCAGATCCTGCACTTGCCCGCGGGGGCTTTTCAGCTGCTTGCAGGCGACCAAGTGGCCCAAAGCAGCCAGCCACGGGCTCCCCACCTCTTCCCGCCCTCCTCACCCTCCTCGCCCAGGTTCCAGTGGAAATTGGGGCACTCCTGAAAAGACCCTCCAGTGGAACTTGGGACCCGCCACTAGCGTAAGTAGGAACTGAGACTTTCGTAGAACAGGTTAACCAAAGGGAAGAGGACAGACAGCACTTGCTCTTGTGGTTGCCAGAATTTTACTAGTTAGGACAAAGCAAACAAACGCTTGGGTTTCTGATGCGAGGCTCTAGAATTACTCATCTCCAAAGCGATGATCAGAGCCCTAGGACTCGTCATCTCCAGACTGGTGATCAAGATTGTTAGAGAGGAAAGCATTTTCCTCCTTAGCAATCGGAATGGGCACAGATTCAATACGGTAATTTATTCTTGAAAAGCTGGTTAAGCGGGGAACACTATGACAGTGATGAATCTCTTGCAACTCCTAGAACCTTGTTTGTGTAAAGGCGATGAGGTTGGAATTATAACTGAAAGCTTTTTCCAGATTTGGCTTAAAGAAAAATATACGCAAAGCAGTGATGACCACGGCTTAAATTCCACTTGCTTATTGGGGTTTAGAAAGGATTATCATTAAATTCTTTTGACAGGGAAAGATATGATGATTACTGCAAAAAGATCTAAGTACAAAATAAAATTTAATGCAATAAATTTTAAATGCCAGAGTTGAAAACTCTATTAAGAACAATTTTGTAAATGATGTCTTAATTCTTAAAAAATCTTTTTAAGTTTAAAAAAACTTTTTTTTTGGTTTTTGGGTCACACCCGGCAATGCACAGGGGTTACTCCTGGCTCATGCACTCAGGAATTACTCCTGGCTGTGCTCAGGGGACCATATGGGATGCTGGGAATCAAACCCAGGTCGGCCGCGTGCAAGGCAAACGCCCTACCCGCTGTGCTATTGCTCCAGCCCCTTAAAAAGCTTTTTAAAGTGTATAACTGGTATTTAATAATTAAGAGTGTAAAAATAACACCAAAATATTAAGAGTGGTGGGAAACATACTAGTTGCATCAAATTGGTGTTATTCTTAAATTTTCCTTAAGCAATGCAGGTGGCAGGCAGCCAGATGTACATAGAGAACCAATGTATGCACGGGGGACCTTGGCAGATACTTGTCTGGAGACAGAATTACTATATAAAAAAGCAAGAGGCAGTAGAGAATGGTTGATATTTCCTGGCACCACTGGGAATAGGACATTAGTTTTGGAAAAGAACATTTGCATAGGCCCCGGGTACTAGGACCTCATCGGCAAGAGAACTAGGTATTATTTTAAAGTTGTATTTATTCTAAGCAGAATGTGACACTATGAGTATAAAGATGTGATTTACATATTTTGGTATATCAGACATTCAAATAGTGTGTGCGTGTGTGTGTGTGTATGTGTGTGGGTGTGTGTACACACTGGCAAGTGTGTGTGTACAACTATTCCAGAGAAAATGAGTCTACTGGGCATTTCGAGAATTTCGAGACTATTCCCACATTCCCAAGATACACGCAAGTTTTGAGTGGCAATGGTAGAGGCATAAGAAGTGACAGGTCTTGAGTTTATTCTAGAGTAAGCCTACATGCCTTGTTTATGGATTGGGGTGTTTCAGAAATGTGAGGAGAGCAAAAAGAACTTGATGGTATTTCCTGGGCTTTTGATTTGAGCAACTTAAGGACAAGGTAGCCAGCCAGGAGCAGAGGGGAAGCTGAAGAACTGCTCCACCGGCCAGGCTGTGCCTTTGTGACTGCATCTACTTCCATACGTCCACTGTGGGGGCAATGAATCTTCTGCAGCTGAAGAATAAGGAGTGCAGTGGAAGGATTCCCATGCAGTGAATGATCAGCACAGATGCCCAGGGAGGGTAGCTAAGGAACAAGGGACTGAACTTGGAGGGGAAGAACATTCACCATAATAAAAGAGAATAGGACAGGATGAGTGCATGGGGGGAAGAGACGTGAAGGGAAGGGAGGAAATGGGAAGCTTGAGCTTATGATGCTAATGGTGTTGGTTATTTGAAAAAAATGATACCAAGGGACTATACTATCAATAGTATAGATAGTATAGAACTGTGCTTGCCTTGAACGAGGCATACCCAGCTTTGATCGTAGGGATCCCACATGGTCCCTTAAACACTGCCAGGAATAACTCCTGAGTGCAGAGCCAGGAGTAACCCCTGTGCATCGCCGGATGTGACCCCAAAAGCAAAACAACAACAACAACAAAAAGGATGTAAGGGTGAGCTTAATACCTTTATCTGCCACCTCCTGACCAGGACCTTAGAGACCTTGGCACAAAGCATCACTCAGGACTTGGTTGGGCTAGACTTGCTACCAGGATTGGATACTTGCCCGTTTGAAGTGCAGTATGAAGAGGTAAGAGTTGGGCAGGTAGAGCAGATTTATTCAGGGAACAGATGGGGTTCTTATGTTCCCCAAAACCAGCTAATCTACGGGGTCTGCAGCTTTTATAGAAAGGGAGATTGCATTTTTAGGAAAGGCAATTTGCAGACTCCTGGGAATCAGGATTAGCAATAAATTTACACATAATGTGCAAATAAACATTTGTGATCAAGGTAACTGCCCTCTTATCTTTTCGGATAAGAGCCATGGGAGCTGGAGAGATAGTACAGGGGTTAAGGTGATTACCTCCTATGTGGCCAATTCCAAGTCCAAATTCCCAGCATTACACACACCAAGGTTCACTCCTGAGCAAATAGAGTCAGGAATAGCCTCTGAGCATTGCTGGGTGAGGCCAAACAGACAGAAAGGTCAGAAGTTGGCCCTGCATGGAAATTCTTACCCCAAATATGTCCTGAGTCATTATAAATGAGGAATCGTGTGAGGTTGTCAGTGTCAGTGTCCCGTGAGCAACTGAGAAACCTGCACAACCTCAGACAACCATGTTCACCCCTCCTTGTGGCTGGGCCTGGTCTTTGCCATGCGCTGATGAGGTGATTGTGCTCTGCCAGCTCTGTGCAGCCCTAAGCTCTTCTATACACACTGGCAGACTCCCTTGGGTGTGTGGCAAGAGGATTAAAGGAGGATTTGTTGTTGTTGTGTGAAGAATTAGGTCCAGAGGTCTTGTATAGCCAAGACTGGTGCTGTGCCCTAAAGCATTCTTGAGGCCAGAAAGACAGTACAGTGGGTAGGGTACATGCCTTGCCCATGGCTGACTTTGGTTTGATTCCTGGCGTGCTATGGGATCTCCAAAACCACCAGGAGTAATCCCAAAGCACAGACTGAGCTCTGAGCAGACCAGGTATGGCCCAAGCCCCATCCCCTCTCAAAAAGAAGGATGACTTTGGGAGTTAGCACAGGTGTTGGTCACAGGTTGTGTGTTCACAGGATTGCAGAATGATCCCTGGCACTACGTGATTTACCCCCAGCAGTACCCCTAAGCACCACTGGAGTAGAGGGGTCCTCAGTGGTCCCTGGCACTATATAATCCATGAGCACAAGTTTGATTTTTTTAATTGAATCACCATGAGATACACAATTACAAAGTTGTTCATAATTGGGTTTCAGTCATACAGTAATTCCATCACCCATCCTCCCCTCCTCACCAGTGTATATTCCCCACCACCAATGGCTCCAGTTTCCCAACCAAGCCCATCCCCCAGCCTACCTTTGTCGCAGGCAGTCTCTCTCTCCCTTCTCTCCCTTCTCTCTCTCTTTCTCTCTCTCTCTCCCCCTTTCTTTTGGCTATTATTGTTTTCAATACAGATACTGAAAGTTTATCCTGTATACCCCTTTACGTACTTCTTACTTTCAACCCAGTTCATGTCCAGAATGATCATTTCCAACTATGATATCATTGTGGTCCTTTATCTATTCTAATTGCCCTCTCTCATCACTTGAGGCAGGTTTCCAACCATGGACCAGCCCTCCTGGCCCTTGTTTCTACTGTCTTTGAGTAATAGACTCATAGTATGTGTTTTTATATCCACAAATAGTGCAATCACTCTATGTTTGTCCTTTTTTCTTATGGTCCATTTCACTCAGCATGATACTGTCCATGTCCATTTATTTGTAAGCAAATTTCATAAGTTCATTTTTCCAGGTGGCTGCACAGTATTCCCTTGTGTAAATGTAGCAAGTTTCTTTATCTAGTCATCTGTTCTTGGGCACTCGGGTTGTATCCAGATTCTGGCATTGTGAGTAATGCTGCGATGAACAGAGAAGTGCAGGTGACATTTCTGCTGCATATTTTGGGGCCTCTAGAGTATATTCCCAGAAGTTAAATTGCTGTGACATATGGAAGTTCAGTTCCTAGTTTTCTGAAGCATGCCTCTACTGGTTTCCAAAAAGGCTGCACCAGTTGGCATTCCCACCAACAATGAATCTCTTTCTCCCTGCATCTGCACCAGCACTGATTGTTCTTGTTCTTTTGAATGTGTGCCAGTTTCTGTGGTGTGAGATAATATCTCCTTGATGATTTGAGCACACACATTCTTGAGCCAAACATTGAACTGTTCAGCTCCACTGGCCAAACATCAGAGGGAGTGCCCCAAACCCTAAGCACTACAGAACAAAAGAGAAGGAATCTGAAAATTCCTTGCCCACTGCAAGAAATATTCTGTGAGCTCTGGAACAGAACATTTGGGCTGCTGGAGTAGCAGAATAAGTCTTTTTGTCTCACCCATCAAACTCAACATTCAGGATATGAGGATGGAGAAGAAAAGGAGGATGACTCTTTCGGGAATACATCATTTTAGGGGCAAGCTGTGGGAAGCAGAAGGAGAATTGTTCAATTTTTATTGTGTGTCACTGTCACTGTCATCCCGTTGCTCATCGATTTGCTCAAGTGGGCGCCAGTAATGTCTCCATTGTGAGACTTGTTGTTACTGTTTTTGGCATATCGAATATGCCACAGGTAGCTTGCCAGGTTCTGCCATGCAGGCAGGATCCTCTCGATAGCTTGCCGGGCTCTCCGAGAGGGGTGAAGGAATTGAACCCAGGTCAGCTACATGCAAGGCGAACACCCTACCTGCTGCACTATCGCTCCAGCCCATGCCCAAAATTAGTTAAGCTAATTTTGTTGGTGACCCAGAATGATGCTCAGGAATTGGTGAATGGGAAAGTATTATATGTGTAGTCAATATTCCTGTTTGTGTGTGATAATAGTCATTGGTGTTCTCAAGCTACTTCTAGCTCTGTGCTCAGCAACTCTTCAAACAGTGCTCAAGTTCGACAATGCACTGAATTCAACTGGGATCTAAAATGGATCAGCTACTCGAAACGTCAAGATCCTTCACTGCTCTGTAACTGAGTAGTCATTTAGTTGTTTAGTAGTGGATGAATTATGCAGCAAAAATTAAATTCTTCAAAATTTGAGCCAGAAGTCAAGAAGAGTTGTACAGTGGGTGTGCAGGAGAAAGCTTTTTTTTTCTGACATGTTGACCTGTTGTTCAGCTATGATTTGATGTTTGTTATAGTAAAAGATGAAATTTAGTTAGTTTAGAACTTTACATTTTATTTAGCGGAGTTATTTGATAACTATATTAGTATACTGAATTTCTTGTAGGGCACCTGCCAGTCACAGAGTAAAATAGAAACAATGGCTTAGGGTCCACAACAGTGAGGTGGTTAATGATCAATAGTTGATTGCTTTTTGTGTGTAATCATCTTTTCTCTCTTCTATATCAATGCTTGCTTCACTATGCTCACATAATTTATTGGATTCCAGGACATAGGCTCAGTGAGTCAAACTAATTTTGTGGGTGCTTATGAAAATGACAGGCGCGCCAGGATGAGGTTTTTCTTAACCAACAGCCTGTGCTTCTGCTTTGAAATTGCTAGTATATTTATGTTCAACTCTGAAAACTAGGGGAAAAATACTGCTGGTTGAATCAAAAATTAATAAGAAATTATGATAGATATGTGAATTCATGAGGTTCTTCAGTAAAGGCAATATCTCTAATTTTGTCTGTCTTCCTCTTACAAAGACATTTCAATCACACTTAGGATCCGTTTGAATCACATAACGAAAGTTCCCAAATGTATAGGGCCAAAACCACTCTCTTTTCAGAATGAAAAAAAAATACTCTATGGTCCTCTTAAAATTTACTTTTATTAAATGAACAATCAGGAAGCATACCCAATGCACCTGCTCCTTCTACCAGCTCCTGAATCATTTCAGAGTCCCTCACTCAGGGCAATTTCCCAGTTTCCTCTCCGAGAAATAATGACAAGTTCTTTAATTAAATCATATCTACAAAGACCCATTGTCACATAAGTCAACAGCCAAAGCTTCTAGAGATTAGGACTGGATATCATTGGGAGTAATTATTCAGACAACTGCCTCTGAGTATCAAGTTCATGGTCCTCCATGAGCAAAATACTACTGCTTCCAAAACTCCTGTGCTTTCAGTACAAACCTGACTAGTATTTCTCTATTTCATATTTAGATTCATGAGAGAGGGAGCACTTACTGAAGTTTGAGCACTTACTCTTGTAAGTGCTCAATCTAAAATCACATTGGTGATGATTTAGAAGCAAGGTCATGTTTAAACAGAAATATTCAGAGCCCATTAATGCAAGAGATTTGGGGGAAGCCACATCATAATGTGTGCTTAAATCTAAACAAAATGAAATCAGCAACTTAATTTTTCAAATGTCCTTGATGCTGAAAATAGATCTTGGGGCCAGAAAGATAGTACAGCAGGTAGGGTGTTGCCTTGCACGCTGCCAACCCAGGTTCCATCCTCGGCATCCCATATGGTGTACCAAGAACCATCAGGAGTAATTCATGAGTTTAGATCCAAGAGTAACACCTGAACATTGCTGGTTGTGACACAAAAAGCCAAAAACAAAAAGTTGATCATAACCTAGACCAGTTGAGGAAACTATATCTATCCTATAACAGTAGGTCACTATTTCACCATCTCTGTGATTCCATAATCTTTTCCTGAGCAGAGAGGCTATTTGCCACTCTACCCATTCACTAAGGTTCTTTAGTAAGGCAATATCCCCTCTTGAAAGAACACACACATCCTTATAAAATTAAGAAAAACAAACATCTTTTGTATAGACGCTGGATATACTTTCCTAAAGAAAGAAAGAAGTAAAGAAGATACAATGGAAATAATTTTCATTCTCCACACACTATCTTCTCAAAAGTTATCTGTGCCTGTAGAAGCATAAGAAACCCCTCTCAATACATTTCACAGCAATTTTGTGTTTGTGCATACAAATGAAATGATCTCATCTAGGATGAAAAATCTTCCCTTATCTAAGGAGGAACTCAGCTCCTCTTTGCACTTCACTTCATATTCAGTGACTTGGTGCTTCCTTATGTCAGTAGCTCTGACAATCATACACATTTTTTATATTGTCACTGTCACTGTCACCCCGTTGCTCATCGATTTGTTCGAGCGGGCACCAGTAACGTCCCTCATTGTGAGACTTATTGTTACTGTTTTTGGCATATCCAATACATCACGGATAGCTTGCCAGGCTCTGCCGTGCGGGCAGAATGAATGTCTGAATTTTTTATATTATATATAATTATTTTATTTTCTCCAACTATACCAGTAACATGGTATGCTCATAGCTATTGCTATTATAAAAAGGAATTAAATTCTGATAAGTCAAAGAAAATTAGGTGATCTTTCCATTTTCTGTATGATCATTTTCTTATTATTGAACATTTGTTTATCATCAGCATTTCCTACATTCCGGTCTGATTAAAACCAACTGTTGCTTTTTGCACATTATTTTATGGCATCATCAATTCATATGTCCTGCTTTTGCCTGTATTTAAATTGATATTAAGATATAGGAATTTCCACACAGGGAGTGTGGAGAAAATTGTGTTATTTACAAGTGACTTAATCCTCTTTTTTTCTGGTTTCCCTCACAGTTTAACGTTTCTTCCTGGTGCTGAGGATCAAACCCAGATTGGCTGCTTCCAAGGCAAGAATCCTACCTGCTGTCCTATCTCTCCATCTCTCCATCCTCCTTTTTGTGGAGTGTTTAGAGTTTCCTTTGTGAGGGTGATCAACAATCCCAACAAGTCATATTCTACAAAGTAAGAAAGATGTTACAATCCGGACATCTTTCATATTTGTCACGAGTTTGGATGTCACTGAAACACTTTTTTTTTTCATAAAAAGCAGAAAAATAATTTAATTCACAAGACAGCAGAAACAAGACATTTGACCTGAACATATGCTTTGGGCTGAGTCTGTGGGGAAAGATGCTCACCTCCAATTGCTCCTCTGGGGTCGACTGGCTTGTAATTACCCCACACTTCCCTGATTCCTGTGTGTGAGCCAGCAGGAGACATGTGCAAATCCTCAGGTTCTGAGATAAGAGTGAAGCATCGTTGGGAGAACAGAACCTTCTGTTCTAGAAGGGCGCAGAACCATTTCATAGAACTGGCACAGTTCCCGAGAAGTAGGCCATACACAGTGAAGAGTGAGAAAGCCATCAAGAAAAAATACTGCACGGGAGAGTAAGAGATCAATGCAAATGTAACATGAAGGCAGCCAACCTCCACAAGAAGGAGTTCTGGTTTCACATGATTTTAGGGAAATTCCTTTTTGTGACCCAGAACTGACCACGGAGGCCGGTTTTTCCTTGTGGCTGAGTAGAATTGAGATAGCAGATGGTTTCAGTTTTCAATTGTGGTTCAAAAAAGAGGGTTGAGCTGGGCCAGAGTTACATTTAGCTAAAAGAGATTAGAAGCAACCTGAGCATATCACCCCATGATGTTCATAATGTCCCACTTGGACATTATGGGTATGTCCCATGGGTATGAACCATGACCACAAGAAGTCTACAGAGCTCCAGAATATAGTCTTGCATGTGGCCGACCCGAGTTCGATCCCCAGTATCCCATATGTATGGTCCCCTGAGCACCACCAGGAGTGATTCCTGAGTGCAGAGCCAGGAGGAACCCCTGAACATCGCCAGGTGTGCCTCCCCCCACCCAAGAAATGAATATGGTCACGAGGATGAGTGGCACCATGAGCCTGTTTGACAGCGTGGTTGCCAGCCCCATCAAGGCACGTCTTAATTGTGGTACAAACAGTGAAAGACAGTGTCAACAAAATTAAAAAAAATTTCAAATGGCAGATGATAAAAATGGCTCCAAGATAGTAATAACTGACATCTTGGATAGCCCTTACTAGTTTCCAGGCAGCAGACTGGGTGATTAATAAGTTATTTTAGTCATTTTGGACTTACCATTATTCTAAAAAGATAAAATATTAATTATACATGGGGAAAGAAACAACTTACTATAGAGTATTCCATCCCTCTATAGTAGAGAGAGAAAAGTGGCTCCAAAGCGGCAGATTTTTTCATTTACTGGGAATGACACTGCCCTTAAGAATAGGAAGATTTGGGACTGTGACCTGATATATTCTAAGGCTATTATAAGCACCTTAAGGGGCCGGAGAGATAATACAGCGAGTAGGGAACTTGCCTTGCATGCAGCCAACCTGGGTTCAATCCCCGGCACCCCATGTAGCCCCCTGAGCCCCACCAAGAGTGATACCAAGTGCAGACCCAAGAGTAAGCCGAGAGCAGTACCAAGTGTGGTCCCAAACCAAAGCAAAGCAAAACTGAGAAACCATCTTTCCGGAAAGATGCTCAAAGACCTGCAGCCCTGGGCCCTACCTCCAGCACAGAGGGTTCCTGCAGAGAAGTAGGAGCAGGTCTTGAGCACCACCTGCTGGTGTGGCCAACACGGAACAAACAAGAAAGGACAGAGGCCAGAGTGGTAAGACAGCGGGCAGGGCGTCTGCCTTTCGGCCAACCTGGGTTCGATCCCTGGCATCCCAGACAGTCCCCGAGCACCGCCAGGAGTAATTTCTGAGTGCAGAGCCAGGAGTAACCCCTAAGTACTTCCGGTGTAACCCAAAAAGAAAGAAGAGAAAAGAAAAGAAAAGAAAAGAAAAGAAAAGAAAAGAAAAGAAAAGAAAAGAAAAGAAAAGAAGAGAAAAGAAGAAAAGAAAAGAAGATGAGAAGAGAAGATGAGAAGAGAAGAGAAGAGAAGAGAAAAGAAAAGAAAAGAGAAAAGAAAAGGAAAAAGAAGAAGAGAAGAGTAGAAAAAAGAAAAGAAAAGAAAAGAAAAGAAAAGAAAAGAAAAGAAAAGAAAGGAAAAGAAAAGAAAAGAAAAGAAAAGAAAAGAAGATGAGAAGATAAGAGAAAAGAAAAGGAAAGAGAAGAGAAGAGAAGAGAAGAGAGAAGGAAAAGAAAAGAAAAGAAAAGAAAAGAAAAAAGAAAAGAAAAGAAAAGAAAAGAAAAGAAAAGAAAAGAAAAGAAAAGAAAAGAAAAGAAAAGAAGAAAGAAAAACAGCAAAGGACTCCTTTTCCTAATGCTTCTAAGTGCCCGTGATTTCACTAAGTGTCAGTGGAATAAACCCCCTTAACAAAAACCACAGACTGGCCGGCTGGATAAGGAAACACTATTCGACCTGCCGCTGCTCTAAGGCACAGACTGGGAGGGGCCTGTAGGGAAAGTACAGAGTACAGAGGGTACTGTACTCATGCCTTGCATGACCCCCAAGAGTGATACCTCGGCATCACCAGGTATAGCACCCTCCAAAAATCAAGCAAAAAATGAATGACAAAAAGAAAAGGGTCAAGGACCCAGCACCTGTGTTGTTTTTCAAGCTTCACATTGTTACTGTGAATTAACAATAAATCACAACAAAACAAAACAAAACTGTAACAGCCATATTCCACGTTTTCGCAAAAAAAAAGTTTTAATTATGTAGATGCTGGTGATTATACAGAGAAATACTGTATTAGAGTTCTTTTTTTTTTCCCTGAGAGTCTAGTAAGGAGTTATTCTTGGTTTTTATTTCCCCTCCCCCAAATGTTATTTCATTAAAGCACCAACGAGTTACAAAGTTGTTGATGGTTGAGCTTTTGACATCCAATGTCCCATCACCCATCCCATGATGTTCATGTGTCTGAAAAACCAATAATTGATTTCATATATATACATGTTTTAGTTTTTATGGAATTGATTTTTGCTTAGTTTTTATTCTTCCTAATTTTGGGTTCCATTTGTCCCTGTTCTAGTTTCTTCGAATATGAACTCAAGTCATGGATTGGAGTTTTTTTTCCCATTTCCTGATGTCAGTCAATGTTGTTCGGAATGTCTCCCTTTGTCCTGCTCTGTTGCATTACATAACTGCATAACTGCTGTCCTTGTTCTCTTTTATTTCCAGGACTCTTTTATGGGGGCGGGGGAGGCGGACAGGTGGAGGAAGGAAGGGGTCAGGACAACAGCCCTGGGCTCGGGGGTCATTCGCTCCAGGTCGTTCTTGGGAGCATGAGGTGATGGTGACTGAACTTGGGGCCCAGCTACGTGCAAGGCGAGGGGCTTGGCCGGTGCTCTCTCTCCAGACTGTCATTTCCAGGAATCTGTTTTCCCTCTGATTGCTTTTTCAATAACCCAGTCCTTATGTAACAGAATGTTTAGTCTCTAAGGTTGTGCTTTATCATTTTTTGTGGTGTGTGTGTGGGGGGTGCAGTTAGAAGGGGTGGTTTGGGGCTATACCCTGCAGTGCTCTGGGACTACTTCTGGTTCTGTGCTTAGCAGTGATTTCTGGCATTGCTCTGGGGACCATATGCAGTGCTGGGAATCAGACTGGGGTCAGTTGCGTGCAAGACAGATCCTTAACCCTGTGCTTTTTCTCCAGCCCTTTGTGGTGTTGAGCTCTGCAAAGGCCCTTGATGTATCTCTATTTCTGTGATGTCGTGCCCAGCCTGTCGTCTGTCCTGGAGAATGTCCCATCTGCTGAGAGGGATGGGGAGCCCGGTAGAGCCTCTTCCATGCTACCCGTCTAGTCCTGGCTGAGAGCTCTTGTCTCCCTGTTGGTTCCCTCTGGGCGATCTGTTCAGGGCTGGCGTGGGCTGTCTGCCACGGCTGTAGTGCTCCTCTGCTTCCTCTTTTTTGGGTGCCTATATCTCGATACGGTTCAGTATTCAATTTCTCTTGATCAACATGTAATATCCATGTCCCCTACTGCCTCTTTAAGCCAAACTCTCCTGTCCTAAACAAGCATAGTCATCCCCATTTCTCCCTGAGTTTATGTGATATGTCACACTAATTATTTTGCATATGTTGAAACATTATTGACTCCTTGGAATAATTCCCAATTCATAGTTTTGTATGATTTTTTTTAATGTGCTGTTGCATTAAGTTTGCTAATATAGTATTGAGGGTTTTGCACCTGTGTTTATCAGATATATAAAAGGTATATCTATAAATGCATATACTTTTCTCTATGTTTGATGTTACTGTCCAGTTTGGGAATTAGACTGTTAGATACATAATTTTTTTAAAGTTTTCCTTCTTTACAATATTTTAAAGAGTTTGGTAATAGGAATTGAATTTTTTTGTTGTTTGGTAGAATTTGGTGGAGCGATAGCACAGTGGTTGGGTGTTTGCCTTTCACAAGGCCGACCCGTGTTCGATTCCTCCGCCCCTCTCGGAGAGCCCAGCAAGCTACTAAAAGTATCGAGCCCGCGAAGCAGAGCCTGGCAAGCTACCCGTGAGTATTGGATATGCCAAAACCAGTAACAATAAGTCTCTCAATGAGAGATGTTACTGGTGCCCGCTTTAGCAAATTGATGAGCAGCGGGATGACAGTGACAGTGACAGTGACAGTGGTAGAATTTGGTAGCGAAGTCATCTAAACTTAACTTCTTCTATGAGGTAAATTTTTAGTTCCCATTCCATTTTCTTTACTCTTAATATTTCTATTGAGATTTTAAAATTCTTCCTGATTGTCTTGGTATACTGTATATTTCTAACAAGTTACTCATTTTTAAGTTGTATAATTTGTTGCCAGGTTGATGTGTAAAATTTTCAGAGTTTCTTTGATCCTTTATGTTTATGAAATATCTATTATACTTTGCCTCTTTCATTTCTGGTCTATTCATGTGAATGTTCTTTGTGTCTTGTTTTAGAATCTCTATCTAGATTTAAATACTTGCCAAAATGTTTCCCTTACAAGGCCCACAAATGCTGCAGAGGCTGGAGAAATATTTGATAAAGAGCCTACCAGAATCATTAAAGGTAAGAGGAGAATTCTTAGGAGAAATAAAACACCATCGACTGCATGTGAAAGAAGTAGGAAAATGAGCATTCCTTGAGTGCCAGGCACTGATTATTAACCTTGCATCTCATACAGTTCACATAACTCTCTACAAAATGGCTTTATTATTTTTTCCCAAAATGTGAAGGCTTAATCTATACTATGTTGGCCAAGGTCATGCCATTAATGAATAGCAACAACATTATTTGAATCCCCTATAATCTTTGCTGTGTGTTGACTAAAAAATCATTCCCTTATGCCCTACCAATGATTGTGTCATATAACATTGGAAGTTTTCCCAGAACTGAAAATTGACTGAGACTAACATTAATTTACTCTTCCTAACTACAACTACAAACACATGATGGAAATTTGACCATTTTTCTTTGAAATATAGAATAAAATAAAGAGCAGTCAAAATAAAGAATTTTCTATTTCGTTGAACTCCAAAGAATTAAGTGTCATTTGGGGTGAGATAGAAATTTTAGAAAGAATTGCAAAAATCTTGCATCATAGAGTTTTTGCTTTTGTAATAACATGTGTTGCAAAAAAAAAAAGGAGCAGAATGTCACTGTGAGCTAGGTGCCTTATTAATTACTGCTCTGACTTCATAAAAGTAAATAGTTTTCCGATCAAATAACAAGATACACTTTTTGGTTTCTTTCTCATAAACTCTCCTGCTTACTTTTTTGGGGATGCTTCAGGTTTACGGGACTGTATTTCACATGAATCAAGGAAACCCATTCAATCTAAAAGCTCTTGTGGACAAGTGGCCTGATTTTAACACAGTGGTTATCAGCCCTCAGAAACAGGTAAGATGCCAAATGTAGGATGAATGACTTCTATTTTAGTATGGGCAGGCCATGTACTTGGCAAAGTGGCAGACTAGAGACACAGAAAGTAATTATTGTGAGGGCAAAATGACCTTAAAAACCTCTGGCACCTTAAAGAAAATACAGATAAGTAAATGAATTACAAATGTGTAATGCTGTGAAAATGTATCCCAAAAATGTACCCCCCAAATTTTCCTAATCATAAATTGAATGTCTGCTTAAATCTTTGACTTTGTCTCATGGTGTAAAATACTCAGGAATAAGGACAGTGCATGAGGAAAAGCAGCAATGTTTAAATTTATAAAAATAACAATATAGCCACAAGTATTCCAATCACTGTATATAATCAACTTGCTATATTCTTTATTTCTCCCATCCAAAAGGAGATGATAGATGATTTTGATCACTACACCAATACTTACCAGATTTATTCTAAGGATCCAGAGCACTGCCAAAAAATCCTTGAAACACCAGATGTCATCAATTGGAAACAACATTTGCAGATCCAGAGTAAGTAAGACATCTAGGACATGTGCTGACCACTGGAACAGTGCATGTTTACACCTTCAAGGTGGCTTTTTTATCCTAAGCCCATACCCCTCCAAACTTTCGCTTCCTCTACCAAACTCCAGACACAACTTAATGTTCATCCTTTATATCAACTGCCATCACATCTACAGTGAACTAAATTTAAACACTGAGCCTAGAATTTGATAGGAAGAGATGTGAGTAATGCCATTTATCATCAGAAGATTCATTATGGGGCTTGTTTACAGAGTGAGGATCCTTTAGGAAATTATGTGTGGGAGTAGTGCTTCCCTATCTGGTCTTGTAGTCCCAGAATAATGATGAAAATTCTGTGCTAAATAATATCCTCTTTAGCATAAAATGAGGCCCCCATAAACATGCCACTGGACTCTGAGCCAGACTGTTTTCACTGGGAGCGCCCCAGAGGGGGGTGGGTAAGAGCCCTCCCCGTCCCAAGGGACCCAGCCCTGGCAGCTGACCTCCACTACCCAACTGCTGTCATGCTCCAGGCCGCCATCCATATGCTCGGGCCGAGCCTCACAGATGAGTGAACATATTCCTGGACCACGCAACACATCAGAAGACACTCCCTGCCCATTCTCCATAATTACCACACCATATTTGATGGGGTTCAGACAGCAGGTAACAAATCATAGCGGGAAATAGATATATATGCATATATACGTATTTTCAGACATTTATTCCAAAGCTCACATCACCCAAACTTTAACAACATGTTAGTGATATCCTACAGAATGTCTCCTTCCAAAATAGAACAATTTTCACACTGTTTCCTATAGGAACACTTCTTTGTTAGCATGTTCAGCAGTTCTTCATAACAGACAATACAAAATATATTCTTTAAGTTGTGTTTTGAAACAGAGATTGGGGCTTGGGATGGAAACATCCTGAATTTGGTTGTGGGAAGGTGTATGGTGGTGGGATTGGTGTTTGAATATTAAATGTAATCAAATATTGTGAACTAACATAAAAATTTAAATAATAAAAAATAAAAAGTTTAGGAGCTAGAGCGATAGCACAGCAGGTAGGGTGTTTGCTTTGCACGCAGCCGACCCGGGTTCGATTCCCAGCATCCCATATGGTCCCCTGAGCACCTCCAGGGGTAATTTCTGAGTGCAGAGCCAGGAGTGACCCCTGTGCATCGCCAGGTGTGACCCAAAAAAAAAAAGCAAAAATAAATAAATAAATAAATAAATAAAAATAAAAAGTTTAAAAAAGGAAAAAAACAAAAAATGAACATCTTCTTTAACACAGCTACCATGATAATGAGTGTGATCTCTGAGTCAGACTCCTTGTGATAACATCCTTGCACTATTTCTTGATTTGTTCTCTTATAAGTGACAAGAGAATTCTCTTGCTCTCAGTTTTCTCACATACCAAAAAGAGAATTACAGAAGTGCCTGAAGTAGAAATGTGTACACATGCAAGGTTGGCTACTAATTTTAAAATACCACCTTTCTGTTGATTTCAGTAATTCATTGAAAATTTCTAATGCATATTTTGCATAAGAAAAAAAGGTGTCCCAGGAATGATATGGTCCTGGTCATATGTTATTAGTGACACTGGAAGCAAGATTGCTTGAATTTAATCCCTGCATGATTCCATCAGGAACACTCTTGTAGCATGTAATGACCAATTGCTTCTCTCCTTACTTTAACCTCTCTAGGTACACAGTCCAGCCTGAATGAGGTGATGCAGAATCTTGCAAGAACAAAATTGGTTAAGATCAAGCATACACAATGTTTCCTCTATATGTTTCCCGAAAGTGCAAGCAAACTACTACCTTCCCTATTGGAAGCAAAGAATTTGCCTCTTAAATCTGGCAGACCCAAGCCAATGTGAGTTTGTAGTAAGATTCCCTCCATTCACTCTTTCTTCCCTTCAATCTGTTTCTAGAGTGATGCTTTTAATAGGTAATATTGATCGTGTCAGTTCATATGTTCAAACACCATTAATGTTTTTTGATTGACCTTGGATAGAATCCAAACTATTAGTGACTTCACTGAGTTCCAGTCACTAATGAACAAAACTGAACAACAATGGGAGCAATTTGACCTGTAGAAGCCCAATCTCAGAGTCCCCTGGTAATATTCCCAGAAAAAATGATTCATTCACATTGTATCTCACACTATTTCTCGAAAGTGCCTCCTAATCCATAATATCATTTGGGATTTTGCCTTCCCATGAACATATGGGACAGGAGATATTATTCCTAGTTCCTTGCCAATATAAAGACTCAGATGATGAAATACTTGTTCAAGTCTTGTGGGTAATTAAAAGCATAACTGGAGCTTCCATTTCCACTGTGTGGAACCTTTCCTGGTTACCTCCTGAACCTCTGACTTCAGTGTTCTGTAAGTGAGAGGTCACACATAACCCAAACAATTGTGCCCTCTAAACTTCAGTTTTCTCACATGACCAAGGGCTCTCTGGCAGAGACTTTCCAAGATTCAGTGATTCTAAGTTCTGACTTTACAGTGCTAGAGCAATAGTACAATGGGTAGGGCATATACCGTGCACACACCTGACCCGGGTTTGATTCCCAGGTTTGAGTCCCAGCATCCCATAAGGTCCCCCAAGCACCGCTGGAGTCAATTCCTGACTGCAAAGCTGGGAGTAACCACTGTGCTTTGCTGAGTGTGATAAAAAAAAAAGTCCTGACTTTACAGCTTGCTTACATGTGCTTTTGGCCTTTCATCATGTGCTTTTGTTTACATATTTTTGGTTTGTGTAAAATGGTGTGACATCAATTTCCTCATGTTAACCCAGGTGGCACAGTAATGTCAAGAACAATCCCTAATTTTAATGGAATTCTTATTTTTTATAGCATATATCATTCTAGCTACATATTATGCTTTTATATCATTCATGTCTATCTTTAATCAGAGATTCTACATTTGTAAAGAGGAAATGGAGGCGGAGACATTATATTTCTGGCTCAAGATGAATCAACTGGGCTAAAGAAATAGCACAGCAGGGAGAATACTTGCTTTCCATGTGGCCAAATAGGGTTAAATTCTCATCACCCTGTGTGGTACCCTGAGCAAAGATCCAGGAGTAATCCCTAAGAAGTGTTTAAAATGGTGCAGCCCCCAAGCATAAAAAAATGACACAACTAATCAGATTATGAATTCAGGCAGTCTGATTACAGGATCTGTACCTTTCCCTGTGCCTTTATTTATATTATCTGATTAGGCAATTTAAAAAAAATAAATATGTTATCACGTAGTATATATGATATAATAGGTGATTCTTTTCCCTTGTTCTCAACAGTAATGAAGAGATGTTTAAACGCTCATCCCTGGATGTTACCCACGCTGCCTTGGTGAATAAATTCTGGCAGTTTGGAGGCAATGAGAGGAGTCAGCGATTCATTGAACGCTGTATCCAAAACTTCCCCACAATCTGCCTGTTGGGGCCAGAGGGGACCCCTGCATCCTGGACCCTGATGGACCAGACAGGAGAGATACGAATGGGAGGCACTGTGCCTGAGTACCGAGCCCAGGGTCTCATTTCTCACACCTTATATGCCTTTACCCAGACCCTGGACAACCTTGGCTTCCCTTTATACAACCACACAGCCAAAGACAACAAAATCATACAGAAAATGAATAGCACTCTTCACCACATCCCCATGCCCTGTGACTGGAACCAGTGGAATTGTGTGCCCCATCACACACAGTAGGACTCCTTAGTATGACTGAATACTATTCCATTTTATATATGTAGCACTGTTGTCTCAGTTTTATCTCAGGAGAGCCCTGATCAATAGACAGCATAGGGTGGGTCGGTCATGAGGCAAAGGAAAAGATGGGTAGGTGGAGGGCACTGTAAACTTTAGTGAAGCAGCAGTTGAATGAACAGCAGAGTCCACTCAATGGAGTCCTCCACGGTACCTGCTCACAGAGCACTCATGGTCCTCCCCTTGGGTCCAGCAGCATTGACAAGGCCAGGACTTCCTGTGGTTGACTCTGGTCTCATTCAGTTTCTTATAATTTGGGATTGTTTTGCATGCCTCCCTAATGGTTCTCCTGGAATTCCTATTTGACATGTAAATCATTGCCAATAGATATATTTTGCTAGATTTTCAAGATGTGATTTTTTTCATGGGAATCATAATTTTTCTTATGTCTTTATATTACCCACTTACCTCAATATTTATAAACGTATAATTAATTTAAAATAAAATTATAATATATTTAAAGTGTGCAGTGTGCTTATATAGAAATATATCATATATAATCATTGAGTATATGTATCACAAAAAGGGTTTCAATAATTAATACATCGATTTTTTTCTTATAGCTCTTTTTGATGAGAACACAATACTACTCTTAGAAAATTTTATTAATACAAAACGATACTGTCAAATGTAGTCACTTTTCTATATATTAAAATCTTAGGACTATTTGTCTTAGAATGAGTTGAACCTTTTATCAAACTCTCCCATTTCTTTTATACCCCATCCCATGAAACTATAATTCTACTCTCTGCTTTGAGTTCAACTTTTTTTTGAAAATTGTGTGTGTGTATGTGAGAGAGAGAGAGAGAGAGAGAGATCCCATATCTCATTTGTCACCATGTGTTTTCATTTAATTTTAGCATAATGCCCTCAAGGTTTGTTTATGCCATCACAAACAGTAGGATTCCTTAATATGACTGAATACTATTCCATTTTATATATATATAAATATATATATATATATATATAGCACTATAGCACTGTCGTCTCATTTTTTTATTGATTTGCTCGAGCGGGCACCAATAACGTCTCCATTGTGAGGCTTGTTGTTACTGTTTTTGGCATATCGAATATGTCACGGGGAGCTTGCTAGGCTCTGCCGTGAGGGTGAGATACTCTCGGTAGCTTGCTGTACTCTGAGAGGGGCAGGTCCACCACATGCAAGTCAAATGCTTTACCCGCTATGCTATCATTCCAGCCCATTTTATATATATAATATAATATATAAATATTATTTTTTCCACATTTTCTTCATCCACTCATCTGCCAGTGGACACTAGGCTTATCTCAGAAATTTTCTCTGGCACTGCTCAGGGTACCCACATAGGATATCGGGGATGGTATTGAACCTGGGTCAGTTTCGTGCAAGGCAAAACTCTACCCTGTACTATTGCTCCTGGCTGCCTCCGTTTTTCTCTTCCACTACTTTCTCTGGCAGGGAAATGCTGTCTCCGGTCACTGCTATCTTGATTGGTAGATGGATGTGGACCTTTGAAACTTTTCTCTATAAGATTGTCTTTTGCTCTCAGACCCAGGGAACTTTTTCATTTGGCCCCCTTTTCCACCATACTGGCACCGCCCCTCCTCAAATATGTTTTTATGGACATTGGAATGTTCCTATGATTTTTAATCATATCTACTTTTGATAGAGTATACAATGTAATTAATTTTTATGCAATTAACCACCCTAGGACAAATTTTTCTTGATTATGCATAAAATCATTTTTGTATTTTGTGAACTCAGAACATGTTTTGACTGAATTAATTACCAAATGAATGATTGATCTTTGGATTCACCTTTGGAGGATGGATTTCCTAAACAAACATGTTAATACAAGCAATACATGCATTCATATTTTAGTATCCATTAACCAAAGGAACAATCTGAACCCGATGCTATAATAAGCAGAATGCACAGAACAGTAAATAATGCCTCTTAAGCCATAGAGGTCTCATTCCCTAGAAAAGAAAATTCTGGCTAATGTCACAAGTTCTGTATTTGACACGTGCACACACTTACAACAGTGCAGAGAAGTGATGTGTTCTGCCTGAAATAAGAGCCGACACATTTGACAGGTCCTAAGCTAGCTTTGAAGGATGAGAAAGAGGAGGGAATTCTAGGATGCAACAAAATGTAGAAAGGTGAGAAATGGCAAAGCTAATTCTGTGTTGAAAAAATGTCCTATGGTCTTATGTGGTGGAGAGTGTCCACGGAGACTCATGGAGAGTGGAAACAGAGCCAGATGATAAAAAAAAAATCCATCTACATTTCTCAGTGAATTAAAATCTAGTAACATGGGTAAAAGTACACCCCAATCTCTTTTGACCCCTGCCTCACCCCACCTCTTGCAGGAGATGGAAGGGAAAATTAAGAATCTGTTAGGTTTTCTTCAAGTGATTTATAAGGACCTGGAAAAGAATGTGTATTTACACATAGAACATTCATAAAATATCTAATGATTCATAATACGTATATGTTAGATTCAACTTGTCACTTTTCACAAATTAAACTTGTCTTTTCTGTGACTAATTTGAACCTGGAGATTAATTTGGAGAAAGATGGTAAAATATTAACATGAATAATAAGTCTTTTGTTCCTTCCCAGTACTGTGCACATTTATGGATGGTTTCTGTTGCTGTGTCTCACGTGACAAAATTTTCTTCTACAATGTCTAATCACATCCAATGAGCTTTTAATTTCATAAGTTATAATTTATATAAAGTATAATTTATCTCTATAAGTTACATGAGGCTTCTTATAATTTCCCTTTTTTCCTCATCATTCATATCAAAAATAGGGAACAACATTCTTAAGTAATTTAACTCCATCTTGCAGTTATCCTTAAAAAAATTTGTTTAAGATAGGGTTTTAAGGTTTTAAATTTGTTTAAGATAGGGTTTATTTGCAGGATTGAGGAGGTAGGAGAATAGAAACTAACATCAAGAGAACTGCTATTTAAACTGGGAACCGTTTTGAACCACAAGTTCTGCAAGTGCTTTAACTAATTTATCCTCTTTTTATTTTTTCCCACAAAACACACCGCTTATTGTGAATTCAATTCAAAATTCTTTCCTATCAGACAGGTTGAATTTTATACTTTTAGTTGGAATATTTGGTTGTTATTGTTTAGAATGATCTACAGTTCATAGTGGACTCATTGGAGTCAATTTGAAAGCCATAAATACTTGCTTCTAATCAGCATTAGGATGGGTCTAGAATCAATAGAGTCAAATTTCATTGCCCCGCTAAGGCTCAGAATTGACCCAGTAAACACATACTCTGGGATCTTTCTATCCCCGTTGGCAAAGATGAACTATTTCCAGCCTTGAGTGAGTGACTGGAATATTTCCACTTGCTCCTTCCCAACAGTTCTTTCTCAAACTCTATCACTATAGGTCCAAGTGAGAACGCCCAGAGCTTCAGGCAGGTCTCATCCATCTGAATCTCCTGCAGAAATTGCCTTCAACATATTATGGGTTGGGGCTGGAGCGATAGTACAGCAGGTAGGGCATTTGCCTTGCACGTGGCCGACCCGGGTTCGATTCCCAGCATCCCATATGGTCCCCCGAGCACCGCCAGGAGTAATTCCTGATTGCATGAGCCAGGAATAACCCCTATGCATCGCTGGGTGTCACCCAAAAAGAAAAAAAAACATATTATGGGGGTAGAAGTGTGGCTTATCTCTACAGCTACGTCACAGAGCCAACAACACTGAAAGCATGAGATCCAAATTTTAAAATGTGCCCATCAAGCAGCAGGCTAAGGATTGGAAGGAATCTGCTGAAGGGCTCAAGCTGATGCTGTTAGTGCAATGGCAGCTGGTACATAGCACTCTGTACTGTTGCCTTCCTGGACCAATCCCTCCTCCAGTTCCGAGTCTTAGTCGCTCACCTGTAGATATACGTGTCTCTCCTGCAAACCAGGCTCTGAACTGATTGGTTTTTTTTTTTTCTGTGAAATGGAGTTGATTTCTGCTTACAGTTTTACATGATCATGTTGTTGGTTGACCTCTATTCTGCCATTTCTCTGGGACTTGCAAAATCATGATTTACATATTACATAAATTATACTTGTAAGACAAACGAAGTTGTTTTAAGCCAGTAAATTAAAAATATCTAAAACTGGGGGCTGAAGAGATAGTATGGAGGATAAGGTATTTGCCTTGCACGAGGCCCACCCAGATTTGATTCTTTGCATCCCACTTAGCCGCCAAACATTACCAGAAGTGACTCCTGAATGCAGAGGCAGAAATGAGTAACCCCTGAGCAGTATTGAGTGTGACCCAAAACTAAATATATATACATATATACACAAAAAATAAATATTTATAAGAAATGTGTACCAATTATAAAAACTGAGTTGAACTAAAACGATTTCATTTTGAAATCCTAAATAACCCAAACAATATTTGAGTAACATCACTCTGTGGATTGTTTTTTACACCACATTTTCAAATATTTTTTTAAAGTTTCTGCAGCTCACAAATTATGATAATTGTATGCATACTTCTATAATTCTTTTTATCCAAAGATCTAATCTGTTATTTGAAAATGTGGAAGTTCTTCTAAATGGCTCTCTGTTTTTCTGAAACTAAATTGAATATAGTATTGTTTACAAAAATATTACTAAATGATTTCCTCTTTTCTTCATTAAGCGCAATTCTAAATTATCTGTACTCAAATTTAATACTATCATGGTGATAATTTATTGTTATGCAATTATTTGAAGATTTATTCTGTGAAAGAAATTTTTCTTTATTCTTTATTTTCTCTTTCCTGTTGATAATGATGAGTGTTATTAAACATACTTCTTAAATAGTTGGGTCTTTCTTTGAAATTTTAATGCATCTTCATTATAAATTGACAACTTTAATTTTTCATCTTCATCATAAATTAACTTAAATTTTTCTAATATATCACATAAATGACTGAGAAATAATAAGGTACTAATAAATCCATTATCACAGTGTATTTGTTATTATCACAAAACAATTTTTATTTAAGAAAAATTAAGTCTAAGTTTTAAATTAAAAATAATTTTATCATGAAATATTAAGAATTTGTTGTGTTCCACTTTTACATCTGGTAACAGGAAATGACAGATAACCTTGATCACTGCATCAATACCTATCAAGGTTACTCAAAGGATCTCAATAATTTCCAGGAATTCATTGGTTCCTCAGAAGTTATTAAATGGAAACATGTGCAAGTCGAAGTCACTGTCATCCCATTGCTCATGGACTTGCTCGAGCAGGCACCAGTAACACCTCTATTGTGAGACTTGTTGTTAACTGTTTTTGGCATATCGGATACGCCACGGGTAGCTTGCCAGGCTCTGCCGTGGGGGCGGGATACTCTCGGTAGCTTGCTGGGCTCTCTGAGAGGGACGGAGGAATCTAACCCGGGCCGGCCTCATGCAAGGTGAATGCCCTACCCGCTGCACTATTGCTCCAGCCCTGCAAGTTGAAGTCATAAATTTGGATGCCTACTGGACCTCTTGTCTTCCCTAAACAATTTCTTCTAAGTCCCTTTCCTCCTAGGTCCAGACCCTAATCATTCTGCCAGTTTGCTTCCCTATAAAGAGGAAAATCACCCTAAAAATGCTTTCAGAGAATAGGAAAACAAAAGAAAATAAAGTTGCTTGAAAGCCAAGGAGTTCTTTGGTAGAGATAATCAGGATACCTGGGATTGTTGGGTGCTACAGCAGTTTCCCCTGGGGACTTTCATTCCATGAATAATAGTGGTGAACTATCATGTCCTTCCCATCAAAAAGGACAATTTCTGGGTTACCACATGCCCTTCTCCTTATACCTCTGTTCTAGAGTACGCAGTCCTCTCTGAATGAGTTCATACAAACTATCACAGCCACCAAATCCTTCAAGGCCAAGCAAGCACAGCTCATTCTTTTTATGATGACAAAGACAACATTGAAACTAGCTCCTTCCTTGCTGGATGTAAGAAAATTATCCCCTGGGATGGCAAACCCAAGGCCACGTAAGTTGAATCCAAATCTCTGCACTGAAGCGGTCTCACTGCTTCTTTTCCTGCTGTCATTCTGGCCTCTCTCCAGTCCACATTCTTTTTTTTTTCCTTCTTGGGTGACACCCGACGATGCACAGGGGTTATTCCTGGCTCATGCACTCAGGAATTACTCCTGGTCGTGCCCAAGAGACCATATGGGATGCTGGGAATCAAACCTGGGTTGGCCACCTGCAAGGCAAACACCCTACCCTCTGTGCTATCACTCCAACCCCTGTAGTCCATATTCTTAAAGAAATTTTTACTCATGATTTTGACCATGATCCTGGCCTGCTTAAATGATTTTATAATTTCCATTTCATCTGGAATCTCTCGGGCATCTATGGACTCTGGGACCTGTTGTGTCCTTCCTTCTTGTTTTTTTTGCAACCAAATATTTTTTCTCTCCATCTGTTGTTGCAAGCTTGAATTTTCTATTTCCTCTGCCAATTCTGACTCTCAAAATAATAAAGGTAAGAACAAATAAAACCCTTCATACTCATAAACTTTGCTTTTTAAAAAATGTCTTTTTGTTGAATCACTGTGTGATATACAGTTACAAAGTTGTCCATGATTGGACTTCAGTCATAGAGTTTCCCAACACCCTTTCCTTCACCACAGCACATTTCCCACTACCATTGTCTCCCCCAACCCCCAACCCCCAACCCCCAACACACACAGCCCACCTTTTGTACAGATACTTTTCTTCTCTCCGTCTCTCTGTCTCTGTCTCTCTGTCTGTCTCTGTCTCTCTGTCTCTGTCTCTGTATCTCTCTCTCTCTCTCCTTTTGGGCACTATGGTTTGCAATACAGGTACTGAAAGATTATCATGTATATCCCTTTACCTCTTTTCAGCACTCAGTTCTTATCCAGAGTGATTATTTCCAGCTATCACTGCCTTAGTGGTCTCTTCCCTGTCCTAACTGCCTTCCCTCTCTCCCCAGCCCCCACCATTTGTGGCAAGCTTTCAACCATGGACCAGAATTTGCTTTTATCTTGGAGCCTCCATGGCAACCAAGAGAGATTTAAACACTCATCCTTGGATGTTACCCACACCGCCTTGGTCAATAAAGTCTGGCACTGAGAGGAGCTTGAGGTTCATCCAGCATTGTCTTCGGAACTTCCCTACTTTCTGTCTTCTGGGACCTAGGGAACCCCTGTCACCTGAACCTTGAGTGGGCAAAACAGGAGAGCTTGGGATGATAGGCACTCGCCCTAAGTCAGGGCTAACGGCTGCTCTCTCATACAGCCTCTCCCCAGGTCCAGGCTCTGCACAACTCAGCTTTCCCATCTACTATCACAGATAAGAGCAATAAATTTGTGCAGAAAATGAGCTACAATCTGAACGATATCTATTCATGCCCTTATCAGAAACAATGGTACTGTTACCTCCAGAGGAAAGTTGTAAAAACTGAACGACGGTGGTTAAGCGTATGGTTAGAGGAGTAAGTGGGTGGACAGAGAACAAGAATAAATTATGGCCATAAGCCAAGGAGAAGGCACAGTTGGATTCTGTTGGGGGAAGCCATGGAAATGGTCAGCACCCACCCAGATCCTTCTATTCATGCCATTGTTGGGCTTCCTTAATTATTTCAGTAAGAAGTCTTGGCTCCTGTAGCAGCCTGATGTTGCTTAGTTCCCCACACTTCCAGAATATCTGAGACACTCTTTATCAGCTACTTACTGCCTCAAAGTGTGTCTGGAAACTCAGTGCATGAGTTCATGGAGCCTTGCCGATCTTTCCAGGAAGGGTAATATTTTCTTTTTCTTTTTCTTTTCTTCTCTTTTCTTTTTTCTTTTCTTTTCTCTTCTCTTCCCTTTCCTTCCTTCCTTCCTTTCTTTCTTTCTTTCTTCCTTCCTTTCTTTCTTTCTTTCTTTCTTTCTCTTTCTTTCTTTTTCTCTTTCTTTCTCTCTCTCTTTCTTTCTTTCTCTCTTTCTTTCTTTCTTTCTTTCTTTCTTTCTTTCTTTCTTTCTTTCTTTCTTTCTTTCTTTCTTTCTTTCTCTTTCTCTCTCCCTTTCTTCCTGGTTCTGCACTCAGTTATTACTCCTGGAAGTCCTCTCGGGACCACATGGGATGCCAGGGATCAAATCCAGGTCGTCTGCATGCAAGGCCAATGCCCTACCTGCTGTACCATTGCTCTGTCCCTCCAGAAGGCAATATTTTCTGCCATTGTTACTATTGATATCTCCAGTTAGGAGCAATAGGGCCTCACTCACTTTATAGAGATTATCTTCCTCTCTGATAACTGTTGGATAGTATATCATTTGTAAATATACATACTGCTAGGTTAGGTATTATACACATGATACAGCAAGGAGAGTCTTAAAACAAGTAGGGCTAGGGGGATTTTAGAGGATAGTGTTGCAGAATTGCTGGCAAGGGGTAGATACTAAGACTTGTACCCTGAGGAGTAAGAAAACAAGAAGTTTATGCAGCACTGGTACAGGTTCAGAAGAGTTGTCTTATCCAAGGACAGTAGATATAAGGGCCAGGAATATTGCCCCATAGCTGAAAGCCTGCTTCATGAGCGGAGGGGAGAAGGCAGATGGAATAGAGAAGGGATCACTAAGAAAATGATGGCTGGAGGAATCAGTCGGGATGGGAGATGTGTGACAAAAGTAGATAATGGACCAAACACGATGACCTTTCAGTGTCTGTGCTGCAAGCCATAATGCCCAAAAGTAGAGAGAGTATGGGCAATACTGTCTGCCAAGGAGGCAGGGGGAGAGTGAGAAAGGGGGGTATACCGGGGAGATTGGTGGTGGGGAATGTGCACTGTTGGAGGGATGGGTGTTTGATCATTGTGTGATTGTAATCCAAACATGAAAGCTTGTAACTATCTCACAGTGACTCAATAATTTAAAAAAAAAGAGTTGTGTTCAAAGGTTGAGCACAACAAAAGGCACATGAAAAAGTGCTCTACATCACTAATCATCAGAGAGATGCAGATCAAAACAACCACGAGATACCACCTCACACCACAGAGACTAGCACACAGTCAAAAGAACAAAAGCAACCGCTGTTGGAGAGGATGTGGGGAGAAAGGGACCCTTCTACACTGCTGGTGGGAATGCCGACTGGTTCAGCCCTTCTGGAAAACAATATGGACGATTCTCAAAAAATTAGATATTGAGCTCCCATTTGACCCAGCAATACCACTGCTGGGAATATATCCCAGAGAGGTAAAAGAGTATAATCGAAATGACATCTGCACATGTATGTTCATCACAGCACTGTTTACAGTAGCCAGAATCTGGAAAAAACCCGAATGCCCTAGAACGGATGACTGGCTGAGGAAACTTTGGTACATATATACAATGGAATACTATGCAGCTGTTAGAAAAAAAGGAGGTCATGAATTTTGTATTTAAGTGGATGGGCATGAAAAGTTTCATGCTGAGTGAAATGAGTCAGAAAGAGAGAGACAGACATAGAAAGATTGCACACATCTATGGTATATAGAATAACAGACTAACACCCAAGAATTGTAGAAATAAGTACCAGGAGGTTGACTCCATGGCTTGGAGGCTGGCCTCACATTCTAGGGATATGGCAACTCAGAGAAGGGATCACCAACTATTATGCAGTCGAAGGCCATGTGGGGGAAGGGAGTTGCGGGCTGAATGAGGGCTAGAGACTGAGCACAGTGGCCACTCAACACCTTTATTGCAAACCACAACAGCTAATTAGAGAGAGAGAACAGAAGGGAATGCCCTGCCACAGTGGCAGGGTGGGGTGGGGGGAGATGGGATTGGGGAGGGTGAGAGGGATGCTTGGTTTACTGGCTGTGGAGAATGGGCACTGGTGAAGGGATGGGTTCCTGAACTTTGTATGAGGGAAGCATAAGCACAAAAGTGTATAAATCTGTAACTGTACCCTCACGGTGATTCACTAATTAAAAATAAATAAATTTTTTAAAAAAAGAAAAAAAAAAGGTTGAGCACAAGCTTCAGATTGCATGTATACAAGGAACCTCCCCAGGCTGGGTAAGGGTCAGTGCTGGGAACTTAGAGCAGGAGAGTGAGAGTGGGTAGAGTTGCACGTGACAAGGTGATTTAGCGCACCCTTGGTAAAAGCAGGGTTGGAAGTCAGCCCCCCCCCTGAAAATGGTAATGAGCTGCAGCACGGGTCACAGTAGCCAGAAACAACCCCAGTGTCGAGGACAGATGACTGGTTAAAGAAACTGGTATATCTGCACAATGGAATACTATGCAGCTGTTAGGAGAGATGAAGTCATGAAATTTGTTTATAAGTGGATGGTCATGGAGAGTATCATGCTAAGTGCAATGAGTCAGAAAGAGAGGGACAGACAGAATGACTACACTCATTTGTAGAATATAAAATAACATAAAAGGAGACTGACACCTAAAGACAGTAGACACAAGGGCCAGGAACATTGCTCCAGAGTTGGAAGCCTGTCTCATGAGCTGGGGGAGAAGGCAGCTGGTATAGAGTCAGTGACGGTTGGAGGAATCTTTTGGGATAAGAGTTGTGTGCTGACAGTAGATAAAGGACCAGGAATGATAACCTCTCAGTATCTGTATTGCAAACCATAATGCCCCAAAGGAGAAAAAGAGAGTATGGGGGAAATTGTCTGCCATAGAGGCAGGGGAGGGTTGGAAAGGGGGGTATACTGGGGACATTGGTGGTGGAGAATGTGCACTGGTGGAAGGATGGGTGTTTGATTATTGTATGACTGAAACTCAGACATGAAAGCTTTGTAACTATCTCACAGTGATTCGATTAAAAATTTTTTTTAAAATGGTAATGAGCAAAAGTAGGGACAGGAACCAGACTCCCCCACCCCCCTTTACAGGAATCATACCTCCCTTCATTAACATGGGTATAGTCCTTATAAATCAGGTAAGGAACCAGGCTTCCCTGACTATAGAACAGTGGGTAGGGTGCTTACCTTGCATTAGGTCTGCCCAGGTTCAAACCTTGGTACCACATATGGTCTCCCAAACACCGCTATGAGGGAGCTGGAGTGATTGTACAGTGGGTAGGGTGTTTGCCTTGTAAATGACTGACCCAGGTTCAATCCCCCCAGCATCCCATATGGTCCCCCAAGCACCATCAGGAGTAATTTCTGATTACTCCTGCAGAGGCAGGAGTAACCACTGAGTTTCACTGGGTGTGACCTAAGGCCTAAACACTGCTTGCACACACAACACCCCAACAAAAAAAGTGGAGAGAAAGAAAAATGAGGCTGGGGAGATAGGATTGATGTTAAGACATTGGCAGCAGCCACAATCCTGATTCAAACCCTCAGCACCACATCTGGTCCCCACAGCACTGCCAGGGGTCACTCTAAGCACCGAGCCAGGAATAGCCCTGCTCTGAGCACTCCCAGGGTGGGCCAAAAACCACACCTGGAAAATATTTAAGTATTATTCTTTTAACTTCCCACTTTCCCCAACAATAATTTGTTTAATAACAATAATAATCACTTTATAAACTGAGCTTCATTGATATTTCTCTTCTGCTCTAAACTCCAATTGCTCTGGTTGCTCTGTCATTCTGAATCTCAGAACGGAGTTTGGGCTTTCAGTGTGGGCTATTCGTTAAGATGCCGCCATGGTAGACCAAATGCCCCCGTGGGCTTCTGTACGCCTATTCTAGTGATTTCGGTCTCAATAGAGCAAAGGAGTACAGAGACGGGCATTCCAGTGGAAAAGCACTTCTGGGGCCTCTCTTTGCGTCATATTTGCTCTTGACCATGAATGAAAGTGGCAAATGGCCAGGATCAGATGCAGGGCAGGAAAAAAACATTCAAAAGATGAATATAAGGATTTATGGACAAACTGTAGTTCATTCTCCATGGTGTCGGTTTTCCATCCATATAACAGCAGATGCTGGTTCCTTTTTGATTTATAAGTTTTGATGATCAAGCTCTCTTGATGATGCATTTCAGAAAGCTTAATTCCAATGTTTTTGTGGCCATTAATGGCCACTTAATACATTTTTGGACATGATGTCACTTATGAGAAACATGACCTTCATCCCAATGAAATTACCTTGGTCACACTAGAAACACCAAACTAAGAAACAAGATTTTTAGACTGAAAATTCCAGGTAATCTTATTCTACTGAGGCCCCCCCCACTAGAGTATGAAAGTACTTAATTTATTGCTTTTCTCCTTGTAACTCCATTGTAGGTGCACAGCCCACTCAGAGTGAGGCAATACAAAATCTAGCAGTTGCCAAAATCCTTCAAGGCCAAGAAAACCCAGAACATTCCCTTTACTATGACAAAGACAATATCTCCTTCTTTACTGAATATAAATAAATAATCCCTGGGACCAGAGGGATAGTATAGTGCATAGGATGTTTACCTTGCATGTGGTCAAACCTAAACCTAGTTTGATTCTCAGCATCCCATATGATCCCGTGAGCACTACCAGGATTAATTTCTGAGCACAGAGTTAGGAGTAACCCCTGAGCATTTCCAGATATAGCCCAAAACCCCAAAAAAAAGAAAAAGAAAAGGAAAACAGAGAGAGAAAAGAAAGATAGGTGGAAGGAAGGAAGGAAGGAAGGAAGGAAGGAAGGAAGGAAGGAAGGAAGGAAGGAAGGAAGGAAGGAAGGAAGGAAGGAAGGAGGGAAGGAAGGAAGGAAGGAAGGAAGGAAGGAAGGAAGGAAGGAAGGGAGGGAGGGAGGGAGGGAGGGAGGGAGGGAGGAAGGAAGGAAGGAAGGAAGGAAGGAAGGAAGGAAGGAAGGAAGTGAGGGAGGAAGGGAGGAAGGAAGGAAGGAAGGAAGGAAGGAAGGAAGGAAGGAAGGAAGGAAGGAAGGAAGGAAGGAAGGAAGGAAGGAAGGAAGGAAGGAAGGGAAGGAGGGAGGGAGGGAGGGAGGAAGGAAGGAAGGAAGGAAGGAAGGAAGGAAGGAAGGAAGGAAGGAAGGAAGGAAGGAAGGAAGGAAGGATGGAAGGAAGGAAGGAAGGAAGGAAGGAAGGAAGGAAGGAAGGAAGGAAGGAAGGAGGGAAGGAGGGAAGGAAGGAGGGAAGGAAGGAGGGAAGGAGGGAGGGAGGGAGGGAGGAAGGGAGGGAGGGAGGAAGGAAGGAAGGAAGGAAGGAAGGAAGGAAGGAAGGAAGGAAGGAAGGAAGGAAGGAAGGAAGGAAGGAAGGAGGGAAGGAAGGGAGGGAGGGAGGAAGGGAGGGAGGGAGGGAGGGAGGGAGGGAGGAAGGAAGGAAGGAAGGAAGGAAGGAAGGAAGGAAGGAAGGAAGGAAGGAAGGAAGGAAGGAAGGAGGGAAGGAAGGGAGGGAGGGAGGGAGGGAGGGAGGGAGGGAGGGAGGGAGGGAGGGAGGGAGGGAGGAAGGAAGGAAGGAAGGAAGGAAGGAAGGAATAGCCCTATCTCCTTGGTCGTGGCAACCCAAGGCCGTGTGAATTGGATCCAAGTCTCTCTGCACTGACGTGATCGTCACTACTTCTCTTTCATTCTGGCCTCCTTGAAGTCCATACTCACAGACTTCAGCATACCGAAATTTAGGAAATTATTTACTAAGGCAGCCAAAAGAAAAAGATGTTCGGCCTCATCCAAACCAGTCAGCCAGTCAGGACACACGAGAAATCTCGCCCATTCCCATGGGTCCCTATGTTTCTGCCCTTGTTCGAGCAGTTCACATGAGCTCATCCTGAATAGCTCAGTCCAGCCCCAACATCACACCCAGCAGTGCTCTGGGGCTACTCTTGGCTCTGCATAATTCACGAGTAATTTCTGAATTACACTTGGGGGGAGGTGGGATCACTTGGGGTGCCAGGGATCAAACCTGGGCTGGTCATATTCAAGAGAAACACCCTCCCTGCCATATCATCACTCTAGCTCTGACTCAACTGATTTCTGGCAGCCATGGATGCTCTTTCACCACCTTCAAATGGGGCTGGTTGGTCCCAGCCAGTGAAACCAGGCTTGTACATGGCCACGGGTAGTTTTGAGCCAAGTTCATTTCAACTCTGGGGGCCATAATTCAGATTAGAATGATCTCAGAAAACCTGAGTCACTTTGGGGGCCGGAGCGATAGCACAGCGGGTAGGGTGTTTGCCTTGCATGCGGCCGACCCGGGTTCGATCCCCGGCATCCCATATGGTCCCCCAAGCACTGCCAGGAGTACTTCCTGAGTGCAAAGCCAGGAGTAACCCCTGAGCATCGCTGGGTGTGACCCAAAAAGCAAAAAAAAAAAAACCTGAGTCACTTTGTGGAGATCTGATGGACGGCTGGGGGTTCCTTATCTCTCGTGCCTTGCCAGCTGCTATAGATCTAAACGCATGCCTGCTCCTCTCTGCAGATTTGGACAACCTGTGCCCCACCAGCCAACTGTCTGCTGCAGGGCATCCCCCAACAATGCCCTCTCAGTTCCTTTTCCAGTTCCTGTCACCCTGGGAACGGCCCGCAATGGAGCAAGGTTCCTGAAGTCCAGGTGACCTGTGGGCCATGACAGTTCCCCTCTCCACAGGGTGGCTGCACGCAAGTACATGTGATAGAAACCAGACCGGGAACCAGCGTGGCCCTGGAAAGCTAAGAGGGAGGGTGCCCAGTTTATTCACTCATGAGAATTTGACCTGACTATTATTTAAAAGGATCCAGCCTTGGGTACAGTTCACAAAGAACTTTTATACTCTATTGTAAGCCGCATTCGCTTGGCCAGGCAGGGGGTGCATTTCTCATTTAACATATACAATGAGTGCTAAAATATACAATGGTTGGAACAACCAGTGACAGATATAATTGGTTTCAAGTTCCATACAGACATTTACTGTTTTGGTGACCTCCTTCCTGTTCAACTAACCTGATCAGATATGCTCACTTGCTCTGTTCTTGTTCTAACTATGAATTCCAACCTGTTTGTCTGTGCTCGGCTCCTTGAATAGGTCACTCAGAAGTCCTGCTCTAATTTTCCCATTTCAATATTACCATCAAAGCGATAGACTCCATCTACGACAATACCACTGATCTCCCGTATGTTCAGGCCTATTCCTGGCTCTGTGCTCAGGGGTCACTCCTAGAGGTATCACGGACCATATGCAGTGCTGGGATAGAATCCACATTGGCCACGTGCAAGGCCAGCACCTCACCAACTTACTATCTTAGGCACCTTACAAGTAGATTTTAACTGAAAAAAAATCTGTAAAAAAAATTATAGTTCATAATGGATTGGACAAGTCGAAAGCTTACCCACTGGAGATAAACATATAGGTTAGGTTATATTTAATCTTGAATCTTGCTGGAAAATAAATTCCTCAGAGTAAAATCTCTCCTGCTTAAAAAAAAATCCAATTAAATTGTAGAGTTAAAATAAGCTATGAGTAATAGAACAGTTTTTCTTTAATCTTTCTTTCTATCTTTATTTGTTTCTTTTCTTCCTTTCGTGTATCTATTTCTGGGCACTAATGTGTTTCTAGAATATTACCAAAAGTAGAATGGTGCCTATCTAAATGAAAAAAATTATCTTAATTCTGCTCGTCTAAGAGTTAAAATTCTGGAAACCAATTAACACTACCCTATGATGAGAAAATAACTGGATAAAATTAAGAAGTAATAAATTTGGGGGAAATCTTTTAGAACCTGAGGACACAATAAAATCAAGCGACTTGAATTGCAAAAAGGGACAGACTGCGATAATAAATAACAATCAGCTCATCTCTGACAGAGCACAGGTAGAATACAACATGAGCCAGCAAAAGGAAATCAGCTTAAATTTTATAAAAGTGTTAGTGATTGAACATGACAGTGTAGAACCCTAGCGACATCTAGACACAATAATTCTACCAGGGTGTTTGCCTTGCACGCAGCTGACCCGGGTTTGATTCCTCCATCCCTCTCGAAGACCCTGGCAAGCTACTAGAGTATCTCGCCCACAGAGCAGAGCCTGGCAAGCTCCCCGTGGCGTATTCGATATGCCAAAAACAGTAACAATAAGTCTCACAATAGAGACATTACTGGTGCCCGCTCGAGCAAATCAATGAGCAACGGGATGACTGTGATAGTGACAGTGACTCACAAAGTATTTTTCCAAGGGTTCTCAGCATGTGTGAGCATCAAAGATTGGTAATGGGCAGCATACAAAGTCCCTCCCTACACTTTGCTACTGTCCAAAAGACAGGACAACCACCCCCAGTTCAGACTCAGTAGCGTATGGAAGAAAACCCACTAGGAGAGGAATAAAACTCCTGCTAGCCTGAATGCACAAACAAACCCACTGTTGCTGGGGAAGAGTGAGGTAAAAGTTTTACAGCTGTGGAGAAGACAAGATAGCGTTGGAGCCCACAATTCTGTCTCATCAGTCAACTTATACTACCACCAATATAAGAGGATAAGAAATCCTCTTCCATGTAATACCTGTTGTAAAGACAAAATTGAGGCTTGCAATCATGGGGAGGTGAGACAGTGATGCTAAGGAAGCTTCTGGGCTCCTGGGATCTGCCGAACAGACTCTAAGGGCCAAACCTCTCAAGCCAAACCATGTCAAGAGAGAATGTGCCCTGCTCCTACACTATCATTGAAAAGGACTAAGTGATGAAATTTTTCCTCCAAATACTAAGGATAGTCACTTCCTTACGCAGCTATTATCAAAAACAAGCAAACAAACAAAAAATGATCTTTGAAACTTCATTTATCTTACTTTCATGGTTTTGGAACTCTCCCCATCAAAGGAGGGGAAACATGTTTAAGATTTTGATGAAGAAGTATACTTTAGTTTCCTGATCTAGTTGAAGTGCCACAGAGATTCTGATTCCTCCAAAAGGAATCTCTTGCCTCATTGAAAAAGAAAATTCAGTTTTTTAGAAAATGGTAGTTGGGGACATCTGTGGAGGGAAATGTACCCTCGTGAAGAGATGGGTGTTGGAACATTATATGACTGAAACTCAATCACAAACAACTTTATACCAGTGAAAAAAATAAAAGTATTGGATCACCAAAAAAAAAAAGAAATTAAATGGTAGTGATAACTTCAATCCCTTTTATCCATTATCAAGCCATATATTAGTTTTTGGCTTGGTACTTAATTTCAGCAACAGTTTTTCAGGATATCAGGAGTTCCAGATGAAGATAAGCCTCATTTGTTATGAGTATATGGACACACAAATAGAGAATAAACTTCTCAGAACCTATTTTCTAGGAAAATTCCTTTCTTATGAGTTTGATAACATATTTATAATATGATAATTTTTAGTACCTTATAGTCTTGATGCACAGTTACCACACTTTACCACCTTCATTACTAAGGTGAGAGAAGCATGTGTTAATGGAGAAGGTGAACATTTTGTTCTGTCTTGTAATGTTCAATAGCAGCTTTGGAATAAATTAAGGGAAGGGCACAGATGATTCGAGAGGAGGAGGATCCTCATAACTTTAGTCACTTCCTACAGACGATTTTTCTGATCAGTGAATATGCAAGAAATGAAGTCAGTCTGCACAGCAGACCTCTGTGTGCATACCTTTCCTTCCATGGACTCCTATTGCAAGGACTCAGGAATGGGACATGAGAGAGGAGAGTATTGCACACAATATGAAGGAGAGAGAGAGAGAGAGAGACAGAGAGAGAGAGAGAGAGAGAGTGCCATAGAGGCAGGCTGGGAGGGTGGTGGCAAGAGGGAATCTGGGGACACTGGTGGTGGGAAATGTATACTGGTGAAGGGACAGATGTTGGAGCACTGTATGAACAAAACTCAATTATGGGCAACTTTGTCATTGTGTATGTCATGAGTGATTCAATTTAAAAAAGAGAAAAATAAAATAATGATAGGACCTCTGGGGACAAAGGGCATCCCGGTGCTTTGAAGCAAAGTCAGATGCCACATCTCCCAACCTCCCAACGCTCCCAACGCTTCCCAACCTCCAGAGACAGGTTCACCACCGGGACACCCAGTAGGGGAGAGTTGAACTTCCTGAGAGCTGATATCTAGAACTTTTTGTCAGATTCAGACAAAATCCACATTACGAGAAATAGTTTAGCGAGTTCTGAACGTACTAGAATAATCATATGCAAGACCTTATTGCAGTGACTCTATCAGAAGGACATTTCCTCATTTAGCAGTCAGACATCTTCACTTGTTCCTGGAGATAACTGCAAATTTTTGTGTGGAGAATGTTTTTCAGGTGAGAATTTGGCTCATAAAAAGATAGTCATTGATTTACGACTTTTTATCTACTTAAATGAGACAAGTCAAAATGTTTCTATTTTGTTATGCTCAGAATAGGATGGTAAATATACCTAGGAGGAAAAGGAACTACTACTATTCCAAAAATATATATCTGGGATCTATTCTGTAAAGGACAATTAGTTAAGTAATTATTTAAAGATTTTTGTAGGGGCTGAAGTGATAGCACAGCGGGTAGGGCGTTTGCCTTGCACGCAGCGAACCTGGGTTCAATTCCCAGCATCCCATATGGTTCCCCAGCACCGCCAGGAGTAATTTCTGAGTATAGAGCCAGGAGAAACCCCTGTGCATCGCTGGGTGTGACCCAAAAAGCAAAAAAAAAAAAAAATTGTAGATTTGTTCCCACAGTTAATACATAAATGAGAAAGGTCACTTTCTAGAGCATGTTGGTGAGAAAACACTTCAAACATTTCCAGACTTAATTCTCATTGCAAGGTGGACATGTTTTCCTTCATCACAGATAAAATTGTTAGAATAAGATAAATTAAAATAAATTTTATAATAAGTGAGTGTGAGTTCACAAAGTAAAATGTGGGGGTGCTACGACACTGCATGCGTTCGGTGGCCCAGAGTCACCTCCCTCCTCCGCAGACCTCCCCAGCAGAGAGAGAGACACAGAGAGATGGGGGGACCACAGCCTGATGGTGAAAATGGCCCATTAAATGCAGAGCTGCCAGCATCCTGAGAGAACATCTGAGGGAGGTTGAGGTAAGGACATAGGTGGATTGACCATTTAAAGCACTTTAGGGTTAATATCCAACACAAAGGAAAGGTTAAAGATAGACTTTAACTAAATTAGGGACGCTAGCAAGGGCATGGTAAGCTTCTGGGGGAGGAGACAAAGGGGCAATTCACCGATGAACCCTAAAACACTTAGGGTTAATATCCAACAAGTGAGGAATTAAGTAGATCAGCAAGAATAAGAACGTTGATTTTTTTAACTTAAATCATATAATAATGAAATTTCCTTTCAAGGATTTTCTTATACTGTTACTACCACAGCTATTTATCTTATGTGCTTTTTTACATGAATAGTGTATGTCCAAGACATACAAGCTATTTTATATCCTACATTTTCATTTCACACTTACACACACACACATTGTTGAGATCTTAAGTTGCACAACCTTGATAAATGATATTTTATAATTATTTTCATGTAAATCCATTCATTGGGATTTTATTCAATACACATTTGTGTTTGTGAATCTTTACCCAATTCTATTCAAATCTTTTATTTGAAATTTGTTTGAACTCAAGTGGTCCAAAGACTCTGAAATCTGTTTACAGGAAGGTTGACAACTACCTAATTCTGCCAGGTCCCCGTGACTACCAGGTTTCCTGCATAATTCAGTCACCTTGCGTTATGTACCTGTTTATTAAGATTCACGCTTCTTGTTCATCTGTGCTCATAAATTTTTAGCTTATATTCCAAATTCTACAAATTTCACAAACTAGAGTAGAGGTATACCCCACACAGATTTGACACCAAGCAGTATTATATCATCAAACAGGGTGCCTTTACTCATAATGCTTCCTGGAGAGTTTCCTTCCTATTAAGATAAGCTTTTCTTGCAGAAATGCTAAACATTTACTGTTCTAATAATGTATAGAAAAGAAAAAAGACTGCCTCTATCTCACCCTAGACTTTTCATCAAAACTTACCTCAGTACAAAGTAACTGAACACCTTTGCCATGTTCAGCATATTGTGAACTCATTACATGCTTTGATTGAATTAATAAGTAATTCAAATGGATGATGAGTCTAAGTCTTTGGAGAATGGATTTCCTAAGCAAAAATGCAAGCAATACGCACATTCAAAATTTGGCCATTAATTAACCAAAGGCACACTCTGAATCGGATACAATAATAAGCAGAATGGACAGGACAGTAAGTTATTCCTTGTACGCCAGCTAATGTCACAAGTTCTGTATTCGACATACACATATGCTTATGGTAGTACAGGAAAGTAAGTGATTTTTCCTGCTAGAAATTAGAGACAACGCAATTGACAGGCCCTGAGTAGCTTTGAAAGATGCAAGGAGGGAATTCTAGGAGTAAACAAAATGCAGTAAGGGTCAGAAATATTAAAATGGATTCTGTGATGAAAAATATATCCTGTGGTCTTAGGTAGTGGAGAGTGTCCACTGAGACTTCTGGAAGGTGGAAACAGAAGCAGAATATAAAGTTTTCCCATCTGCATTTCTCAGCAAATCTGATTAAGTCTAGTAAGTAAGGTGAAGGTGAATTCTAGCCGGCACTGCTGACTCGGGCTTCTCCTCAGATCTTGCAGACTTAAGGGGAAATTAAGAAATTAAAATCCATAATCCATAATCTGTAATTAATTGATTTCTGGTTTACTTTTGTCTTCCAATTGATGTGCACTTGCAACTCAGGCTACTTTGTGATTGATACCAGTGATCTCTTTACCTTTGACAGTGATAGTTCGGCGTTAAACAACACACACATATATAAAGGGTCACATTGAGATGTGAAAAGGCAGCTTTAATAATAGAATCAGTCATTGCATGGCTTAACAAAACATAATACACCCTGGTTGAATCTAACTACAACCCTGTGTGTGTGTATGTGTGTGTCTATCTGTGTGTCTGTTTGGCTGGCTGGCTGACTTCTGATCCAGCACAAGGTAAGACTTTGCCATCTCTTCCAAATAAGCTCACTCTCTCACTTTATCACTTTCTTTTTTTGTTTGTTTGTTTGTTTTTGCTTTTTTGGGTCACACACAGCGATGCTCAGGGGTTACTCCTGGCTTTGCACTCAGGAATTACTCCTGGTGGTGCTTGGGGGACCATATGGGATGCCGGGGATCGAACCCAGGCCGGCCGTGTGCAAGGCAAACGCCCTACCCGCTGTGCTATGGCTCTGGCCCTTTATCACTTTCTTGATTGCTGCAGGTGTATGGGACTGTCTTCCACATGATCCAGGGAAACTGATTCAACCCTTATGGATTATGGATTCGTGGCTTAATATTTTTTTTTCTTTTTGGGTCACACCCGGCAATGCTCAGAAGTTACTCCTGGCTCTGCACTCAGGAATCACTCCTGGCAGTGCTCAGGTGACCATATGGGATGCTGGGAATTGAACCCAGGTTGGCTGCATGCAAGACAAATGCCCTACCCGCTGTGATATCACTCCAGCCCTGTGGCTTAATTTTAACACTGTGATAATTCACCCTCAGAAGCAGGTCAGGTTCCAAATTATAATGAATCACCTTATTCTATGTCAATATGTACTCTGTACTTACTATGTACCAGGTAATGCAGTAGAGCCTGGGGATACAGAAACAAATAACACTGATGTCAACATGTTCCTTACTTCCTTCCCGCCTCCCCCCTTTCACCTCACTGTTTTGAGCAACTAATTACATTAAATTGTTGTGAAGTTTACAGGAAGGATGTATAACAAAGGAATGCAAGAGGCAAAATCTGATTAAACTATGGAGATTAGAAATAAGGTTAGGAACATTGCTCAGTGGTTTTACCTGGATGATAATTCATAATACAGTTTTTAAAGTTGCAATATTTTTAAATTGTATATTTTTATAATAAGGTTTAATGATATATTTTTGTAGGTAAAGAGAAAAAGAGGACATTCTAACTAGAGAAATAGCATGGGTAATAATGTGAAGGTGTGACGAGATCAGTGACTTAGGATGACTATAAAAATATCAAATTTAAAGTACTTAGAAGTCCTGTATATTTTGGTATATATTTCTGAATTATTATATCTAAATATTTGTTACATTGTAGTGCCAATTAGAGATAATTTCCATCTATGTTTTCTGCTTTGTATTTAGTGGTTTCAGGCTTTCCCTTCAAATCTTTAATCCATGTTCAATTAAGTTTTGTGTATGGTGTTACCTGGTGATAAACCTGATTTCATCTTTTTTTTCCTTTTTGAGTCACACCCGGCGATGTTCAGGGGTTACTCCTGGCTTTGCACTCAGTAATCACTCCTGGTGGTGCTCAAAGGACCACATGGGATGCTGAGAATCGAACCCGGGTCGCCGCATGCAAGGCAAATGCCCTACCCGCTGTGCTATTGCTCCAGCCCCAAACCTGATTTCATCTTGAAATGTGGTTGTCCACTTAACCCAACATACATTTGTTGGAGAGAATTTCCTTTCTCCCTTGGCCTCATTGTCATAACTTGTTTCTCTATGAACTTGTAGTTTTCTTTCTGAGCTCTCAAGTTGGTTCCATTAATCTATATGTAACTTAGGTTCCAGTCTAATAAAGCTTTGATGACTATCGCTTTCTAAGTACTTACTTTGAGTTTGGGAGCATGATATATCCATTTTTTTTTCCTTTTCACTGAAGATTGCTTAGACTCTTCCTTCCACACACATTTTTTAGGAATTTTTTTGCTTTATTTACTGAAGAATGCTCATAACTTAGATTTGGATTGCATTGAATATACTATTTTAGTTGAAGCAGTCATTTTAACAATGTTAATTCTACCAGTTTACTGTCACTGTCATCCCCTTGCTCATCGATTTGCTCAAGCGGGCACCAGTAATGTCTCCATTGTGAGACTTGTTATTACTGGTTTTTGGCATATAGAATACGCCATGGGTAGCTTGCCAGGCTCTGCTGTGCGAGCGAGATACTCTCAGTAGCTTGCCAGGCTCTCTGAGAGGTGAGGAAGAATCAAACCCGGGTAGGCTGCATGCAAGGCAAATGCCTTACCCGCTGTGCTATCACTCCAACCCAATCCAAATATATACGCATATATCCACACAAGGCTTAACCTGTAACAGCAAATTAGTGATCTCTTATACAGGGGCTTAGTGACTCCCATGGGAAATACAAGAATTTTCACACACTTTACTCTAAGGAAAACTTTTGGGATCATTTTTAGTGGATTATTCATAACAAACAATACAAAATAAATTATTTAGCATCTTCCTTTAGGGCAGGCTTGGGTGGTGGTGAGAAAATTTGAAATAACGGTGGTGAGAAGGTGTAATGGTGGTGGGATTGGTGCTGAAATATTGAATGTAACAAATTATTGTGAAAAACAACAACCAATAACAAAAAGAGCAAACCATTCTATAAAACAGAAGTAAATATGAAGAGGAAACTGTTTTAGTAAGATGTTTTTTTTAAAAAATTTAAAACAGCCCACTACTCTGGGAACAAAACTGGCTTTTGACCACTATTAAACCTGTTCCCTAAATGGGATTGTGCCCCCCCCCAAAAAATGGGTTTTCTCTGTTTTCTGAACATCTTTGGTTAATTCTTTCATTTGGTATTTTTAGTAATTTTTTTAAAATATGGTCTCTACCTCTTTCTCTCTTTTATCCTCTGGCACTACCATAACTCTAATACTTACCTCTTTATTAGACTTAGGCAATATGATTTATAAAACTGTTTAAATAAAATTTTTGGGTATTTAATGTTCTAATGCAAACCCATTGCAGTGTCGGCATCTCCCCACCAATTACCCAAAGTCCTCTCCCTCTCTCCCATCCTTCCTTTTTAGCAGATTCATTTTTAAATTTTTATAAACTTATTATAGCTTCAAACCATTCGAATGAACGGTTTGAAGCTCTTTGTGTTCCTGGCACGAGCAGACGCCAATGGGCTACACTAGCACGTGACAGAGACGAATGGAGACTTTACTGGCGCCTGCTTGAGCAAGTCAATGAGCAATGGGATGACAAGTGATACAAGTGATTATAGCTTGGGTCACAGGCTTATGTTGACTCTCTCTTTCTTTCTTTCTTTCTTTCTTTCTTTCTTTCTTTCTTTCTTTCTTTCTTTCTTTCTTTCTTTCTTTCTTTCTTTCTTTCTTTCTTCCTTCCTTCCTTTCTTTCTTTCTTTCTCTCTTTCTTTCTTCCTTTTTTTTAATCTTTCTTTAGCTTTTCTTTTGGGGACACACCTGTCGATGCTCAGGGTTACTCCTGACTCTACACTCAGGAATTACTCCTGTCAGTGCTTGGGGGACCATATGGGATGCCAGGGGTCCAACCCTGGTCATTTGTGTGCAAGGCAAATTTCCTACCTGCTGTATTATTGCTCTGGCCTCTCGTACTGACTCTTATGGCTTTAATAGACATAGTGATCTCATCTCAAACATACTCAAATGTCTAAGACCCTTGACCAATGTCTTATGCTCACTCCAGTACCCCTTCTCGTTCCCATCCACCCTACCACCCTTGTTGGATATTTACCCAAGTGTCCAAGCGTTTCAGCTCCATCAGTGAATTGTCCCTTTTCCTCCACCCAGAGAAACTTATAGTGCTCTTGAGAGCACCCCTAGCCCCCTTAGTTTATCTTTAAACTCTCCTTTTTCCTTTCCCTCTCATTGCTATATTCCCCAAGTCAGTCTTGGTCAGGGCTGGAGTCATAGCACAACAGGTAGGGCGTTTGCCTTGCATGCAGCGGACCTGGGTTCGATTCCTCCGTCCCTCTCGGAGAGCCCGGCAAGCTACTGAGAGCATCCTTCCCGCATGACAGAGTCTGGCAAGCTACCCGTGGCGAATTCAATATGCCAAAAACAGTAACAAGTCTCACAATAGAGACGTTACTGGTTCCCGCTTGAGCAAATCGATGAACAACAGTGCTACAGTGCTACAGTCTTGGTTATTTATAAGCCAACACTTCTGGTGATTCTGGACCTTGTATTTGAAGTGAATTACTTGCTTTTCTATTTCCCCCTATAGCTTTTTTGTATTTTACTATAGAACAATGTTCTTTGCTTAAACACTGTTAATGCCGTGCTCCTAATGTTTGAGAGTTGATTGACTCTGAAATATATCTCCTCCTTAGTATCCATCATAATTACTTGACTCCGGCTTCAGTTGCCATAGTTCCTAACACCCTACACAGGGAGGTCCCGCCGTGGGATTGGGCTGGACCTGGTTCAAGTGGCGAAGCTACCCCAGCATCAAAATAGGACAATCTAGAAAGCATAAAAGTAAGTATGGTCTTGATTCAAGCTGCTATCACTTAAGAGACAGGACACCAATAGGCAAGCAACAAGCTGAACTGGACTGAGGACTTAGTCTGGGATTTACGGTAAAAGCCTTGCTTGCCCTCGAGCCCAGAGAACTAAGTTTTGGCATCGATATCTTTTTCATCGCTTATCCAAATAATGGCAAGTTTGAATAAGAAGTAAACTTAATTGTTTCATATTTACTCATGGCAAAGGAAAGAGAAAAGCCACACAGATGTCTCTGGGAGACAGTGTTGCTTGAGTTAATCCCCCCAAGAGAGTTGTCTCACCAAAAGCTTTGCCTCTGAAAAAAAAAATTAAAAAAGAAAGAGTTATGTACTTGGAACAGCGGGACTTCATATCTCTTCATTCTCAGCAATAGAAAACTAATTGTCAAATGCTTTCTTGGCAGTAGGGCTGTCTTTTTTGGGGGGGAAACTCCAACAACAATAGTGAGTTTTGTGTTGAAATATGGAATGTAATCAAGGTAAAGAGAAGATAAAGTGAAATTTATCAGTTACGCAGGTGGGGGTGGGGAGGTGGGGGGTGGGAGGTATACTGGGGTTTTTGGTGGTGGAATATGGGCACTGGTGAAGGGATAGAGGGATGGGTGTTTGAGTATTGTATAACTGAGATATAAGCCTGAAAACTTTATAACTTTTCACATGGTGATTCAATAAAATAAATTTAAAAAAAAGTTTTGCCTCTGTAAATGATCCATCACACCTACTGGTCGTCCTATACCTCAAACCCCTTTAGATGCTCTAAAGTATGCTAACAGCTCTGCATTAAACGGGCCATTGTGACCATCAGTCTGTGGTCCCCATCTCTGTTCCTCCGCTGGGGAGGCCTGGGGAAGTGGCTCATGGCCACCAAACACATGCATCGCTCTCTCACACTTTTTTTGCTTTTTTGGGGTCACACCTGGCGATGCACAGGGATTACTCCTGGCTCTGCACTCAGGAATTAGCCGTGGCGGTACTCAGGGGACCATATGGGATGCTGGGAATTGAACCTAGGCCGGTAGCGTGCAAGGCAAACGCCCTACCCGCTGTGCTATTGCTCCAGCCCCCTCCCACACTTTTTAACTCACACAGGCCCACTTCTCCTTCCTTGGAGTATTCTCACTGCTGTAATCCAGGGCCAAGGGTTTTCCATCCTTTGACACTTTCCATTCCCCTATATTGTTAATTTATACACTACAGATACATGAGGACATCTGGTATTTGTCCTTCTCCTTCTCCTTACCAGCAGTTTTAGCATCTCCTGTAGATTTTTTTCCCCCATTTTTCCTAAATCCTTTTTTCTTCCTCTTCTTTCATTTGAATCACTGCTATGATTTTATCTTCAATTCTTGATAGTCTTTCTCCTGTGAATTTGCATCTTGTTCCGCTTTTCATATTAGGTTGAATTTCTTTCATGGTGGTTTTCACACGCAGCATTTTCAGGTGGCTTTTCTTAGCATCTCCATCGTTTTTGGTTTTGTCTGTAGCTCCTTTTCTCCTACATTGGACTGAAGTTTTTGTTATGACTCTTTATTGTTTCCCCCTCCAGGTCTATGTATTTAAGTTTGACCTCTGACCACATCCTTTGTGGGGCGGGGGAGGAATGTCACCTTCTTTTAAAACTTTTGCCAACAAAATTTGTTTTACAATCCGGGTCAGCCTCTTCTGTTTTCCTGCAGGTGGCGCTGTGGTGCAGGTGATATTAGTGCTCCGATTCACTACCGTTTGCCCTGAGAGTGGGGCGGGGTGGACCAAGTGGGAGTGGTGATGACAGTGGGACTGAAATCTGGGCCTTGATCTCAGTGCTGCTGAGGGGGAAGGTGAGGAGGGGGAAGGAGGATGGCAAGAGCCCAGAGGGAGAGCTCTAGGCTGCCTCCCTGCCTCCACAGTCACTTCCAACCTCTATCTGTGTCCGAAGTCTCTTTATTTCTGTGGGTTACTTATTTGTTGGATGTTGGGGCTGGAGCGATAGCACAGCGGGTAGGGCATTTGCCTTGCACGCGGCTGACCCGGGTTCGATTCCCTGAGCACCGCCAGGAGTAACCCCTGTGCATTGCCATGTGTGACCCAAAAAAGCAAAAAAAAAAAAAACAAACAAACTTATTTGTAGGATGCTTTTCTTGCCTCGGAGCTCAGTCTCTATCAACAGCCCAGTCCTCTCTTAAAGGTCATTGGTTTTATGGAATGTTCTTTAACGAGTCCTGGGCCTACCCTAAGCTCGCCAAGCTGGCTAACAGCAATGGCAGCTGGTGTATAACATGCCGTACTGTCATCTTCATGGGTCAATCCCTCCTCCAAATCTGTGACTTGGTCACTCATCTAGAGATACATATATCTCCCTCATGCAAACGAGGCTCTAAACGGATAGGGTTTTTTTCCCTATGAAATGAATTGATTTCCGTTTGCAGTTATACTTGATCATTGCTGGTGTCTATCTTCTATCCTGCCATTTCTCTGGGAGTCAATTATAATTTATATACAAATAAATTATAACTTTAACTCAAATGAAGTTTATTTATACAAATTAAATTTAAGTATGTAAATAGAAAACATTTATATCAATTATTAAAAGCCTCCGGGCTGGAGCGATAGCACAGTGGTTGGGTATTCGTCTTGCACGTGGCCAACCCGTGTTCAAATCCTCCACCCCTCTCGGAGAGCCCGGCAAGCTACCAGAGTATCTTGCCCGCATGGCAGAGCCTGGCAAGCTACCCGTGGTGTATTCGATATGCCAAAAATAGTAACAATAAGTCTCACAATGAGAGACATTACTGGTGCCCAATCAAACAAATCGATGAACAACGGGATGACAGTGACAGTGACAGTGATTAAAAGCCTCCAAAAAATTCATCTCTATGATGTAAAATATTTCCAGTCAGTAAGTTGGCAGGATGGGCTGGAGAGAGAGCACAGGGGTTAAGGCACTGGTCTTGCCTATTGTCAACCCAGGTTCCATTCCAGCATTACATACAGCACCCTAGATCCTGCCAGGGTGACTGTTGAGAGCAGAGCCAGAAGAAACCCCTCAGCAAAGCTGGGTGTTGTGCCAAAATCAAATAAAAAACAAACAAACAAAATTTTCCCTAAACACAGTAGCACTGCCATCCCATTATTCATCAATTTGCTCGAGCGGGCACCAGTAATGTCTCTATTGTGAGACTTGTTGTTACTGTTTTTGGCATATCAAATACCGCCCATCCTGCCAACTTACTGACTGGAAATATTATTTTGTTTTTCTCCCCAACCGCACAACAGACCCTGGCAAGCTCTCCATGGCATATTCTATATGCCAATAAACAGTAACAATAGCAGGTCTCATTCCCCTGACCCTGAAAGACCCTCCAATCGTTGGGAAAGATGAGTAAGGAGAGGCTGCTAAAATCTCAGGGCTGGGATGAACAGAGACGTTACTGGAACCCGCTTGAATAAATCGATGAACAATGGGATGACAGTGATACAGTGACAGTGATGTAAAAAAGACTGCTAAGACATAGAACATTCAATATAAATTAGACACTAATTCATGTAGGATGACATTACTTTGTCCTCTCCCCCCTTACCATGAGTAGCTTGTCCCAGTTTTCCCCGGAGTTTAGGCTTACCCCAGTCTCACCCATCAAGGTGTTCCCGAATCTCTCCCATCCCTTTGTTTAGCTATAATCACTTCTCTATGCTCTCTTCCCAAAACAGTTAATCTGCGGTTTTCCCTTAATCTGACTCTGCTAATTTGTAAGGTCAGACCTTCCTAGGACACTGAATATTATAACATTGCCTTTCTCCCCTCTTTATGCCCTTTGAATAATTTACTTTAAAGCAATGTCTTTTTTGTATAGACACAAGAATACAATATTATGTTTTTGTAACTTGGGGCTTAATTGGCTTCGAATATTATTCCCTCCCCGGCATCTGCTTTCTCCACTTAAGCCTCAATTGCCCTCAGTTCCTACCACCCCAAAAGCAGGGTCCTGACGTGGGATGGGACGGATCCAGGGCAAGCGGTGAGTTATGTGCTACCCTGGCATCGAGATGGGCCTGGCCAAAGTGCCTAATTCTTAACTATAAGTTAAGAGCTTGATCATAGACAAATGCTATCATGATCCAAAAGTAATGATGAGACTAGGACCCTGCTAGGGATAGGAAAGACTGATCTGGCCTGAGCACTGTAGTCTGAGATTGAGATGGTCCCAGGAAAGCAATTCAATAAGCTTTAATGCATCTTTTATTGTGTCCATACAAAATGATTAATATTATGAATTCTTATATGTTTGCTGGCTGAGGAGAAGAGAAACACACTCATGGGACTCCGCCCTTGGGTGGATCCTCCTGCTGAAAGAGAATTAAGTCCTAGGAGAAGTATCCCCTAAGGGAAAGGAACCTTACCCTATTGATTGTGACCACACCTAGGTGTAGACCCCAACCCCTTCATGCTGGGGAGATTTAACTTGGCTGTAAGAGTGGGTTGGGGGCCAGATCCAGAGATCCAGAGAGAGATCCAGAGCCGGGAGAGAAGCAGAGAGAGAGAATGAAATAAGCTGATCGAGCAACCAGTTTGGCCTTCTTCCTTCCGTCGCCTGCCCTTGACCGACAGCACACACAGCGATTCCAGGGCACCAAACGTGGGCGGTGAGACAGAGCCGCCCTGAGAGCCTGCGAGTGCACACGCCCCTTGGCATGCCTAAGATTTTTACAAATTCATACCTTCTTTAATCAAATAGAGGCACCCATAATCACCATGAGTAAGTGTCATACTCAATGCCACATCTGGGAAGTTTGTCCTGTCCTTTGAAAAAGCTCCTTTGAGGGCTGGAGTGATGGGACATTGGGGAGGGTATTTGCCTTGCACTCTGCCAACCTGGGCTCAATCCCCGGCATCCCATATGGTCCTCCGAGCACCACCAGGAGTAATTCCTGAGTGCAGAGCTAGGAGTAACCCCTGTGCATGGGTCAGGTGTGGCCCCAAAAAGCAGAAAGGACAAAAAGCTCCTTTGATGCTTCATGTAAAACTGGTTTCAAGGTCATGAATTTCCTGGAATTAAACTTGGGTCTCCTTCATGCAAAGCAATTGAACTATCTCAGGCCCAGCGAGAGGCAACAGGCTGGCTTATGAGTATAGAGGTCACTCTCCCTTTGCCCAAATTTTCCCTATAAAAGATATGCTTGGATTCATGAATAACATGCAAGTTTGTCTGTCTATTGTTACAAGTATAATTGCTGTCCTCTGAACCTAAGTTTCACTTCTTTCAGTGACCAAACCCTTTTTCTTTCGTGAATTTTGGGAATTTTTTTTTTATTGATTCACCGTGAGTTACAGTAACAAAGCTTCATGTTTGAGTTTCGATCATACAGTCATCAAACACCCATCCCTCCACCAGTGCACATTTTCCACCACCAAGATCCCCAGTATCACCCTCCTCCCATTCCACACCTCCCCCTGCCTGTGTGGCAGACAATTTGCACAATACTCTCTTTCTCTACTTGAGTTGCCTTTGATATTTTGAGACCAGTCCAACCACCACTCATACCTGCCAAGAAGGCGATGCTAGACAATGTGTTTTGTATTGTTTGTTATGGATGCAATATAACGTTGCGAAGACTTGAGAGTGGCCACGCACTCTAGGAATTCTAAAATTTTAATAATAAGGGTCTGAAGAGGTTGTTGCAGCAGCAAGTTGCTCGGGTCCAAGGTTTGTTTGTTTGTCTGAATTTTGGAAATTTTTATAGGGGAATCTTAACTCTAAACTGACTCTCCATTCTACTAACTGACAAAGATATTAGGCTTTGATCTGTGTGTGTGTGTGTGTGTGTGTGTGTGTGTGTGTGTGTGTGTGTTTGTGTGTAGGCACATGACGGGGGCTGGTCACTAAATCTAAACCTAAAAGATAATAGACTTTGATCTCTGTGTGTGTGTATGTGTGTGTGTGTGTGTGTGTGTGTGTGTGTGTTGGTGTGTAGGTACTGGATGGGGGCTGGTCACTAAATCTAAACCTAATTCCAGGTTTAGGTGAATAAGAGGGAACAGTTCTTAATTCAGGTGATCATCTTATTCTGAAGCTCTCATTGCTATCAAAATTGTGTGTGTGAAAACTCTGTGTGTGTGTGTGTGTTTTGGTAGTTGTCTTCAAGTGCTGATAGATCACTCTCCCAACAAATTTGCCCAGATCTGGCGTGTATTCCACCACACCAGCAACTAGATTCTCAATGATAAGATTTTCTGAACTGCATAGAATTTAGATATCTTAAAGGAATTTGCCACATGTTCCTTTTGCACTGCTGGGAGAAATCTCCAAGCCCAGGGCACAGAGTAGCTCTCACCTCCCCAGCTCTACCAGCTATGGCCCAAAAAGGAAAGAGAAAGAATATATATTTAAGACTTTGAAAACAAAAATACACCACGTTAAGAGGTATCTACAATATGAGAATTCAAAGAAAAATTAAGTGTCATCTCCTTCAGTTTGGTGAAACAGTTTTCTTTTAAAATTTATTAACATGTCATTTTATTTTGCTTTTTCATTTTATGGTGACTGATTTGCTCATTAAATTCCTCCTTCGTGGAGCTGAAAACTATAATTTATTATTCAGTAAGCTGCAAATATACTTCCTGGGAATTGCCTTGTTTAGCATTCCTGCAGGGAGTCGTGAGGGAGGTGGATCCTCACAGGGGTTCACAGAAGCTTCTGATGTTCCTATTATGCTACTACAAGCCCTGAGGCTATTGATTTTGTGTGGCTCTTAGGTTTCTTTGAGATCTACATGGGTCTTTTATAAATGATACAAAAATAATTACTTCTGCTCAGAGCCGTATTTGAGAAAGGAAGTTGGAAAATGATAGCTTGTATCTGTGCTATCATTGTAGTTGGTAAATTCTCTTATTCTAATAGCAAATAAAAAAATTTACATTTCTGATGAGGTAAAAAGAATTTATCAGTATTCTTGTATTCGGTACATATGGGAGAGAATCAGCCAAATTGGGTACTTCAACTATGTGGTCTTGGCCACCATCTTAAAATAGCTTGGCTAATGCAGATGACTTCAGGATGACAAAGAAGAGAGAGGCTTGCTAAGGCTACCAAAAAGGACACAGTAAAACGATTTAAATTTATTCTGTCCTCTTTATTGCTTAGACCATCACAGATAGACGTTCTTTTTTTTTAAGTAGCTACACCTATTTCTTGATCGAAAGTAAGTGAGTGTGACAGTTGCAACTTTATTTTTTTTAATTTTTTATTAGAGAATCACTGTGATGTACAGTTACAAACTTATGAACTTTTGTGTTAGCATTTCACTCATACAGTGATCGTTTACCCATCCCTCCACCAGTGCTCATTCTCCTCCACCGATGATCCCAGTATTCCACTCACCACCCCCACCCCATCCCCCACCATCCCACCCTGCCTGTGGCAGGGCATTCCCCTTTGTTCTCTCTCATTTTGGGTGTTGTAGTTTGCAATACAGGTATTGAGTGGCCAACAGATAGATGTTCTTGAGGAAGATGTTTATACATGTCAATATCTCTTCCAAGGTAATCTCCACTCAACCTTCTTGGTCCTTCCCATGAAGTTAACTTTTTTCCAAAGACCTCTTTGGGGGAAATTTTTGCTCCCCTATAATTTTGCCTCAGGACATCTTAAGAAGTTCCACAACTCCTGCATTGATTTGTTTAATTATTTCATTTCTCTGTAACCTGATAAAAGACCTGACGAAGTTGAGTCCAAATCCTTGATGCAGTATAGTGGAGGTACCTAAATTAAGTTTGTATGATTTAAGTAACACATATATCATATAGTTCCATGGAAACAAAATAATTTTTTAAAAAATTAAAATTAACGGGGCCAGAAAGATAGTGCAACAGGTGCTTGCCTTGCATATGGCCTATCCAGGTGAGATTTCCAACACCCTTTGTGGTTTGGCCAGTCCCACCAGGAGATCTCTGAAAACAGAGCCAGGAAGCCAGGAATTACTCACTGAGCACAACCAGGTGTTGGCCCAAACTAAAATGATAATAATAATAATAAAGGTAAGCAAAAATTCGGTCAGGATCTCTGAGGATATCCAGTGTAGAAAATTCCTAGGTATTATTCAGAACATCTTCAAATGACAGGTTCTCCTGGGCTTCAGAACTCATACATTTCAAATAAATACCTTGAGGTTTATTCTGGCTCAGTTAAACTGGTGATTGGTCTGATTAGTATCAAACTCTCCATATTCATCCTGTGTAGTTTTAGAAAAAGGACAGACTGGGTTCTTAACCAATTCAAGTCTAAACCTGGAAACAGTTTGGCAAGCCAGCCATATACTAGATCATTCAGACTCCATTCCAGTTATCAGGGGAAAAAAAGCCTAAAAAGTAATTAAGGGTCTGAGAGATAGTACAGTGTATAAGGCACTTGCCTTGTACACAGTCAACACAACTTTGGTTCCCTGCACTACATGTGGCCCCCTGAGCACTGCCAGAACTGATTCCTGAGCACAGAGCCAACATGATGCCCTGAGCACAGCCAGATATGTCCCCAAACAAAAATGACTGAGAGGAATAGATTCTGATGTCCACAGATATGTTACCAAAACACAGCTTTTCTCTCCGCTTTTACTCCCAAATAATGAAAGTTAACTTGCTTCACATTAAATCTAGTTTTTAATTAAATTAGTTGACCAATGAATTTACAGAAAAACACAAAGAACAAAGATCAATTTGCTCGAGCAGGCACCAGTAATATCTCCATTGTGAGACTTGTTATTGTTTTTTGGCATATAGAATATGCCACAGGTAGCTTGCCAGGCTCTGCCGTGCGGGCGGGATACTCTCGGTAGCTTGCCGGGCTCTCTGAGAGTGATGGAGGAATCCACTTGGAAGACCTGTATGTGAAGATCAATTTCTTTTTCCAGACTTCCGAAAATGTCTTGAGATGTTAGATCTTACCAAGGAGCTAGTTAAATTGCCCTCTTAGTAAACTGGAACCCTATAATGAAGGCATGGCCTATTTTCTTTTTGGTTCTATGACTTGACTCATCTTCATTCCTAAAGTAGTATTATCCATTCTAGTCAGAGTCTCAACAGTAGTCTAGGCATTCTAGCCAGAGCCTCAACAGTACACCAGTTTCCAAATTATCTACCTGATGGTGTTTGGGAGGAGGAAGATCTTTCCATTTTTCCTGCATACAAAAAAAGGGATCTACTGGGTTGCTGAATGTCATAGATTTTTTGTTTTTGTTTTTTGTTTTGGGGCCACACCTGATAATTCTCAGGGACTTTTCCTGGTTCTGAACTCAAGAATCACTGCTGGCTCTGCACTCAGGAATCACCCCTGGCAGTGCTCAGGGGACCATATGGGATGCTGAGAATTGAACCTGGGTCAGTGGTGTGCAAGGCAAGCAAGCACCTTACCTGAGGGATATTGCTCTGACCCCCAAGTTACAGCCTTTTATAAAAAATATCATAAATTGAGGGGGGGAAAGTATGTTATTTCAAACAAAAAGACAATTAAAAATCTTTTGTTCTCAACAATTTACACACTCCCCTAGACAAAAATGTTTCTCTTTTTTAATCTACATCAGTTTATTATTTTCTTCATAGGCCCTGTAAGTTTTTATTCTCACTTCCATTATAAACCTATATCATGAAGCTCTTGTTAAAGCCTGTTCCCATTAAATCCTTGGAAAATTAAGCAATAATTTCTGTAAATATAAAAAGTCTTTGAAATAATAAGGTTCTTATAATAATATATCTTAGTCTATAATAAGATTCTTAGATAATATAGATGCTATTTGTATAAAACAATTATTTAATTTCCTTTGTGGTTCCTTTCCTTTGCTGTGGTGAGCGAAGGTTGTATATACTTGGCTGCAGTACTTATACACTGTAATTGTGCTTTGGGGAGCTACTCTCTTTGGTTGCACTGCTTTCTAGGTTCCAAGCTTAGTTACAGTGATCACACACTTTAATTGTGATGTGCCAAAGACTGAACATTTTTGATGCGCCACTAGAGATCAAAAATGGCAGTGCTGCAGGAATTTTGCTCAGTACATGAGATGAAGCTGGGAACTGAGCTCTTGGTTTTGTGCCTGCAAGGTATGGATCCTAATGCTGAAGTACATCCCTTGACCCAGATGTATGATACTTTAGAACAAGGACCAAAATTAGTTAGATTATTTCAGACGCTTAAGATGGTTCAAGTAATGGAGGTATAAGTAATTTTAGAACATAACTAGCACTGATGCCAAAACCCACTGAAAGCAAACTTGCCACTCCACCAAGATCACTCTCAGCAGAGTGCCTGATTTCTTTGCCCTGTGAGAATCTGGCTCTTAAATGCCAATTAAGAATAAGGTTCATTTGTTTCCTCAGGATCTCAGGCCATTTTATGTTTGTCCACTATCCTTAGTGAACTAATAGTCCACTAAGGAATTTTAAGGGAAGAAAAAAACAAAACCCTTCCTGGGGGTTATATTATAACCAGTGGAATGGACTCAATAGTTGGTGATTTTACCCGGAACGGAGAAGCACATAGGTCATGCTTGAATTATCTTTCATTCTAGCTAAAACAGTAAAGAATTCAAATAGTAACCTGTCTTGGGACCAAAAGAATCAGTTAGAATTACATGGTGCAACTAGTTAATTTATAATAGAACAGTCTTGAAATGTTTTGCCATTCAATTCTAGCCCTTGTGTATTTCTAGTTTAAAAGTAAGGCCCAAAAATAAGGTTCAGAGGACAGGAAACTTGCTTTGCATACAGCCTACCAAGGTTTGATTTCTGGCACCACATATAATCCCTTGAGCACTGCCAGGAGTGATTCGTGAGCACAGAGCCAGGAATAAGCCCTGAACATTACTGGATGCACTCCACCTCAAAAAGCAAAAAGTAAGTGAAATGATACATATCTACATTATGGAAGAATACTCATAGTTCTGCTTCTATCTGGGATTTAAAACTCTTAAAAAAGAGCATTGATCCCACAAATATATTGAAAACAGAATCTGTATAAAACTACACAATCATAAAGGATTTCCAAGAAAGAACATATTTAAGACAAAAAAGACAAAAGAGGGGCTGGAGTGATAGCACAGCGGGTAGGGTGTTTGCCATGCACGTAGCTGACCTGGGTTAGATTCCCAGCATTCCATATGGTCCCCTGAGCACCGCCAGAAGTAATTCCTAAGTGCATGAGCCAGGAGTAATCCCTGTGCATCGTCGGGTATGACCCCAAAAGTGGGGGAAAAAAAGGACAAAACAAAAGACAAACATGATACATGGCCTGTTTCACCTGTTCACACAGAAGAACGAAGGTGGTGGTGGCTTCTATACAATCTGGCAAGAGGAAAACCTTTTCATCTGTTATCAAGTACCCCATCCAGCAGTGCCAGTGACCTAGTTTGAGGAGCCAATTCTGATGCAATCTGATTGCTAATCAATAGACACGGAATAAAGACTGATGACCAATAAACAGGTGTATTCATGGTAAGTAGCAACTATATAGAGGAAGGCAAAGGGAAGATTCAGAGGACACAAACTCAGTCTTGAAGCTACTTTAAATAGAACCTAAACTTATTCTCCTTAAAGGGTTTAAAAGCACCCCACATCCCTAAGTCATGGGCTATGGCAGCTGCATCCCAAGCTCAGCCACTGGCATTTTTTTAAACTGAGTTACCGTAAGAACAGTTACAGGGCTTTTAGGATCAAGTCTCAGTCATATTATGCTCAAACACCCATCCCTTCACCAGTGCACATGTTCCACCACCAATAACCCCAGCATACCCCCCTCCCACTCCACCTCTGCCTGTGTGGCAGATGATTTTCACTTTACTCTTTCCTTATTTTGATTACATTCAATTTTCGACAGGAAACTCGATGTCATTATTTGGCGTTTTCCCCCCAACAGTCAGACCTGTCGGAATGACATCATTAGATTGTATGTTTTCTATTGTTGGTAACAAAGAGCATATAATGTTGCACGGTAGCGAAAGCGGCCTCGAAGTTTTGGAATTCTGGTATTGAGTCCAGAAGTATTTCTGCCAGCAGCCGCTGCATTCCGAGATTGGTTTCTGTGGCACTGGGATCATGGCTGTTCAGGAGCGGAGGAGCTGTACATGGGCAACCGCTTGGGGTCTCATTTGGGCAGGAGGCAGGGCTGGTTCTGCTTCCCTCATAGCGAGATTCCCCATACATCCCATCCCATCACTGCAAACTCCTACCTCTCTGTCCAATTGGTTCTGAATGGTGGCGGTCGCTATGCTGTCCAGGGGGGAAAAGGCCAAGGGACAGAAACCCTTCCCCTCCCAGGGCTGCACAAGACCGTAGCTTAGTTCAGAATCCAGGAGTATATCTGCCGGCAGCCACTGTATTCTGAGAATGGTTTATGTGCCTCTGGGATAATGGATGCTCAGGGGTGGCAGAGCCATTCCTGAGCATATATTTTGTATATCAGGAAAGGTTTGGAGATGTCCCAGTCCCACATACCGGATCCGTGTTAGTAGAAGCTCAGTGTCACCGGGGGTCCATCTGGAGAAGGTGTGCTGACTGTACCTTCTCTGTCTGGCACCCCGGTGTTGTTCGCCCGGTCTGGGGTCAGGAGCAATCTCTGGCTGGCAATTTTTTTTAGGTGGGGGTGCAGATTTGAATTTTGCTGAATCACTGGGGGATACACAGTTCAAAGTTGTTCAGTCATACAATGGCCAATACCCATCTCTTCACCAGTGTACATTTCCACATCACCAATGTCCCCAGTTTACCTCCCACTCCTCAGTCTGCCTCTATGGCAGGCACCTCTCTCTCTCTCTCTGACTCTTTCTCTCTCTTTCTAGGCATTATGATTTGCAATGTAGATACTGAGAGGTTGTCATGTATATCCCTTTACCAACTATCAGCACTCAGTTCTTGTCCAGTGTGATCATTTCCAATCCAATTATCACTGTACTGGAAAATTATTAATCTATTATCTATACTGTTTTCTGAAAAATATTCGGTCCCCTGGCAACAGTCCTTGGCCTTTGTCTGGACTCAATATCCTAAGCTGTTGCCTCTAGAAACCAACCCTGGAGTGTTCTCACAAGTTATTCAGTCCAGTTGGCTCAGGAACTGCATCAGCAGGAACTCCAACAATCAAGACACATCTTTGTTGGCTGGAGGAACAAATTGGGATGGGAGATGCATGCCGAAAGTAGATAATGGACCAAACATGATTACCTCTCAGTGTCTGTGTTGCAAGCTATAATGCCCAAAAGTAGAGAGAGAGTATGAGGAATATTGTCTGCCATAGAGTCAGGGGGAGGGTGGGAAATGGGACGTATACCCAGGATATTGGTGGTGGGGAATGTGCACCGGTGGAGGGATGGGTGTTTGATCATGCTGGACAAGAACTGAGTGCTGATAATTGGTAAAGGGATATACATGATAACCACTCAGTATCTACATTGCAAACCATAATGCCTAGAAGGAGAGAGGGAGAGAGAGAGAGAGAGGTACCTGCCATAGAGGCAGACTGAGGATGGGTGTTTCATGTAACCCAAACATGAAAGCTTGTAACTATCTCATGGTAATTCAATAAAATTTAAAAAATTAAAAAAATTTTAAAAACAGAAAAAAAGGTACATCTTTGTATCTGGATGTCAGATTTTATTTTGATATTTTTGCCTTGATATAGCAAGGCAAACTTCCTCTCACGTTGCAGTATAAATATGTAAGCAAGGTATAGATGATAAGCTAACCCTAAATGTCCAAAATAAATTATTTTAATTTAATGAATAAAGGGATTCAATGAATTTGGATAGTGCGGTAGTAATATATACAGGTTTCCTCAGAAAAACAACTTGGAATCATTTAAAGAAATTGTTTTTTTCTATACTCCCAAGTCGCAGTATTATGGAAAGGAACTAGACCCAGAACCCCAAAGAAAGAATTAGTTCCACTAAATATTATATGCACATTTGCACATGGTTAATGACATAATGCACAGTACTTAGTAATCTTTATTTATCTTATAAGGTTTTTTTTGTTTGCCATATGCCAGAATTAGTAGAAACAATTATTTTCTGTATGCACTGTTAAGTAAAATCTATTTTCTTATCTTGTTTCTAGATAGGAATGATAAAAATAAAGCATTGACCACCATTAATGATGAGGAAAGGCTAGGTAAACTATAGAAAACCTTAACTTTCTGCAGAGATGAGCAACAGACTCTGCTGAAATCCAATTTAGGGATTGGATTTAAATCTAACTAAGAAAGATTTCTCACCCATGGCAGAGCACAGAAAAGCTATTTTTTTCTTAAAACCCCACAAAATATAATCGTTTTATCCTTTTTCTAGATATAGAATGAGATGTGAAATTATAAAATAAGTTGTCCAGGTTCATGTAAGAGGTGAGTGAAGTAAGTTGTCTAAGGTCACACAGTAGCTAAGAGGTGCAGGGTCAGACTCACACGTCTCCCTTGACCACCTAGATCTAGAACCTACCAGAAAGCACTTTATGAAAACTGATACCAAACTTTGAACCCTTCCCTTTAGATCTGACCCCCAAGGTCTAAGAAGATTCACATCCATTATCTCATATCACACGGTACAAATATTAGCGAAAGTCAAGAAAAGTTCACCAAAGTTCTTGGTTATTAAGTATAACAGCACTCTTTAATAGTTGGAGAAATTTCCCAGGGAAATTAAGACACAATCTAAAGTCATTATAGCCGCAGAAATCGTGAATCTTCTGAGGGAGGGAGTGAAAGGGCTGAAAAACAGAGGACTAAGGGTCTGCTTCCTGGTTTTAGGGCCCAGGAGAACCCTGTGTTTTTTTTTTTTTTGTGAGTCTGCCTTCATGAGATATGAATCCCATGAGATATGTCCTATTATGGACAAAGAATCCATTATGATGATAATGAGAAACAATTTTAGTGACCTTTGGCCTTGGAGAAAGTGTAATGAAAGATGATAGTGATTCCATCCCCAGGAGATGAGATTGAGTATTAATGTGCTAAGGGTAAGAGCCCTAGAGAAGACAAACCGTGTGCAGACTGACTCTGATCATGAGCTGAAAGAATGCCCAATCTTATTTTCACTTTCTTTATGGACTAGGAGCCCTTATATTGAATAATATACTCTATATACACTATGACTTAGTGACTCTTCGTCCTTTCCACTGAAACTATCAACTAATAAGGTAGCACTGTAGCACTGTTGTCCTGTTGTTCATTGATTTGTTCGAGCGGGCACCAGTAACATCTTCATTGTGAGACTTGTTGTTACTGTTTTTGGCATATTGAATACGCCATGGGTGGCTTGCCAGGCTCTGCTGTGCAGGCGGGATATTCTCAGTAGCTTGCCGGGCTCTCCAAGAGGGACAGAAGAATCGAACCCGGTCAGCTGCGTGCAAGGCAAATTCCTTACCTGCCGTGCTATCGTTCCAGTCCTGCTATAGCTCCAGCTCCAGTGTTACTAATAAGGTAAACAAGAATAAAGGTTATGTGGAGGGGCTGGAATGATAGCACAGCGGGTAGGGCGTTTGTCTTCCACACAGCCGACCAGGGTCTGATTCCCAGCATCCCATATGGTCCCCTGAGCACTGCCAGGAGTAATTTCTGAGTGCAGAGCCAGGAGTAACTGTGCATCACCAGGTGTGACCCAAAAAGCAAAAAAAAATAAAGAACTAAAGGTGATGTGGAGCTTAGGGTCCTTGGGGGAGAGGTGAGTTCACTTGTGATGGGTGTAGTGCTGGAATTGTGTCCTTGAGAAACCATCAGTAGTATTGTAAACAAAAATTAAATTAAAAATTTTTTAAAGGTGATGAGGACAAGGATCCAGTAGGCCATCAACATTTGTTCTTCAATTGATTCAGACTGTGGAATGTAAACTCAAAGCATATTTTTTTATGAAACTTCCTTTCTTTTCTGAAGTAGAGCGATTGTTAAAGTGGAAAGCAAATATTTTGCAATGAAAAGTTTCGGGGTTTAGATTTCATCTAATTCACCACGCTGGGCTTTGGTTTCCTCCTACTTTGTTGGGATGTTTGACAGCAGCCTCAGAAGGAATCAGGAAGAGAGCACAGCTTATCTTTTTTTTTTTTAAATAAACATAAACCAACAGTTTATTAATCAAAGTAAGAGAAACAAGTATATCTTTGCTATTCTTGTTAAATTAAGTAGGTCAGTGAATCAGTGATGATAGACAAATATAGTTTGTTTCTCCTTTGGGAGATAGGATTCCACTTTATAGAATCCCTTAACTATAAACTCACATTTGTATGTGTTTTTAGTGTAATATTTCTTTTTTTTTTCTTTTTTAAAAATTTATTTATTTTTAATTAGTGAATCACCGTGCGGGTACAGTTACAGATTTATACATTTTTGTGCTCATGTTTCCTTCATACAAAGTTCGAAAACCCATCCCTTCACCAGTGCCCATTCTCCACCACCAGTAAACCCAGCATCCCTCCTACCCTCCCCAATCCCGTCTCCCCCCACCCCACCCTGCCACTGTGGCAGGGTATTCCCTTCTGTTCTCTCTCTCTAATTAGCTGTTGGAGCACAGCTTATCTTGACGGCTTTTACCACTCCGTGCAAATTTTTTGCGTAGGAAAAGAGATCAGATTCTGCAAATCACACCTCCTCCTTAACTTCCTTGCAGTTTTCTCTGATTTCAAGGATTCAAGAATAGAAAGTGAAAGAAGAGAGTGTCGTCGCTACACACTATGAACCTCCTTATTCTGACCTGAGGCTTGAAGAGGAAAGATGGGGCTTCTAAGGACAAATAGCATCCTGGTGCTTTGAAAAGAATTCAGATGGCACACTGCCAGCCTCTCTACCTTGCAGAGGGAGATTCCTCAATCGGACACCCAAAGGGGGAGGGCTGGATTTCACCAGAGCTGACACCAGGATCTACAGTTTAGGACAAGGTTCATATTATGAGCCTCAGCTCAGTAATTTCTGGGAGAAACGGAAAAATGCAGTCAGTCTACACGAGCTTACTGAGCTGACTGGAAATACCTGCAAATATTGGTGCGGAGACAACTTTTGAGGTGAGAACTTGATCGAAATAAAAGATAGTCATTGGGTAAGCAGAGCTGCCTTCCAAAGAAAAGGTCATTGCTATGTGGCATTTTACCTACTTAAGTGAGACAAATCAACATGTCCATATTTTGTTGTGTACAGAATGATATGGTAATTGTGCCTGATAAGAAATAGCTTCAATTTAAGAAACATGTGTGGAATCTACTCCTTAGAGAACAATTTGTTATGTAATAGAAAAATTCTTGGTGGTTTCTTCTCTGAACTCATGCATAAATGAGAAGAGAATTGGTCACTCTCTGGCACAAGTTGATAAGGAAACACTTCAACAGTGTCAGGCATAATTTTCTCATTTCAAGATATGTATTTTTCCTTCACTGCAATTAAGAAGTATGTTATAGTTAAAATAAAAGAGGAACTAAATAGCTGAAGGATAAACATAGATCTGTTTTTATTTTTAATTTATTTTCTAATTGAAATTATGTAATGGATGCATTTAAAACATTTTACTTCTTTTGCTACTACTCATCTATTTTTTAAATTGAGTTTTTTAAATTTACATTTCACTGTGTGGGATATGAACTGTTTCTATCCTACATTTTCTCATTTTAACAATCTCCCCTGTGTCCATATTTATGGGACTTAGGTTGCTATCTTAGAGTAATACCATTCAATAAACCATGTTTCACCTTACTTTTCCCCATTATTGGAAGTTGGAATTTTAATACAGTCCTTGTATATAGTTAGGTGACTCTGATTCTTTCTGAAGCTTTATTTTTCTTAGACACTGCTTCTTTGGCTTAATTTCTATTTCACAAATGACCGGTTCAGAGGTTTTAAAGTCCATTCACAGGAATGTTACCAAAGGTCACAGTGACTGTCAGATTTTCTGCTGAATCCAGTCTAAGCAGCTTTCAATCTACCCTGCATATGGGGTGTCAGGCTGCTTGTTAATATATGCGTGTCCATTCTCCATGCGTAGTTCCAAGTTCTACAGATTTCAGGAAACAGAATAAAATTACAGCCCACAGAACTGGACATCAACCAGTACTGTGTCATCAAACATTGCATCTTCTACTCAAGTTGCGTCCTTATGAGCTTCCTGTCCATAACAAATAAGAGAAATGTTATAACTTCACAGTTTTCTAAGAACTTTTAAGAAAAGACTGCCTCTACCCTGCCTTGGTCTTTCCTTGAAGATATACCTCAATATAAGGTAGGTGAAAATATTTCTCATATTCAGCTTATGGTGAACTCAGTACTTTCACTTTGATCAAGTGATTGGATAACTAAACCAGTCTATGGCATTGCTAGGTACAACAATTAGATAAATTAATTCAAAGAAGCATTACGTACATTCAACGATTGACTGTCCCTTAATTGAAGACATTCTCTGAGCCACATACTGTGTTCATATAAACATAATGGACAGGACAGAAAGAAGATTATCTTGCCCAGAAAAGTTTACTCTCTAGAAAAGAACAATTTCTAGCTAAAGTTACAAGTTATGAAGGTGAGACACTTAGCGTGCACACTTAGAACAGCACAGGAAAGGGAGTGGTTCTTTCTACTGCAAGTAAGACAACAGGGGCTCACTGGCCTTTTGGCTAGCCTTGGAAGGATAAACTTAAGTAGGGAATTCCAAGCAGGCAATAAAATGGTGAAAGAATAGAGTGATTAGCTTTTGCAGCCATGAGACATCTTATAATTTATGCCATTGATATGCCAACAGTAGCACACTATATTTGATGGGGTGTAAAGTAGAAGGCAACAGATCTTGATAAAAAAGATAGATAGATAGGTAGATAGATAGACAGACAGACAGACAGACAGACAGACAGACAGACAGACAGACAGATAGATAGATAGATAGATAGATAGATAGATAGATAGATAGATAGATAGCACTGTCACTGTCACTGTCATCCTGTTGCTCATCGATTTGTTCGAGCGGGCACCAGTAACGTCTCTCATTGAGAGACTTATTGTTACTGTTTTTGGCATATCCAATACGCACGAGTAGCTTACCAGGCTCTGCTGTGCAGGCTTGATACTCTCAGTAGCTTGCCGGGCTCTCCGAGAGGGGCGAAGGAATTGAACACGGGTTGGCCGCATGAAAGGCGAAAGCCCAACTGCTGTGCTATTGCTCCAGCCCCAGATAGATATACATATACATATATAACACACAAGTGTCAACCTGTACCAACATGTTAGTGATCTCTTATACAGGGCCTTAATGACTTCAAGGCGAGATACAACAATCTTCACACATGTTTTCCTCCAAGGAAAGTTTTTTGGATCATTTTTAGTCGATTATTCACAACAAGCAATCAAAATAAATTATTTAACATCTGATTTTGGGGCAGGCTTGGGTGGTGGTGGGAAAATTTGAAATAATGGTGGTGGGAAGGTGTAATGGTGGTGGGATTGGTGTTGAAGTACTGAATGTAATAAATGATTGTGAACAACTTTATAATAATAAAATTTTTTAAAAGACTAGTGTAACGAAAGCCAACTCTGGTTGAAACAGTGTTCTGTGGTATTATGTCACTGTCACTGTCATCCCGTTCTCCATTGATTTGCTCTAGCAGGCACCAGTAACGTCTCCATTTTGAGACTTGTTGTTACTGTTTTTGGCATATTGAATATGCCATAGGGAGCTTGCCAGGCTCTGCCGTGCAGGCGAGATACTCTTGGTAGCTTGCAGGGCTCTCTGAGAGGGGCAGAGGAATCAAACCCGGGTTGGCCGCATGCAAGGCAAACGCCCTACCACTGTTCTATCGCTCCAGCCCTAAGTGGTATTATGTTGTAAAGAACCATAAGTGGTATTATGTAGTAAAGAAAATTCAGAGAGAGTCTAGGAGGATAGAACAGAGCCATTGGTAAAATGTCCACTTGGTACACCACAACCCTCTCCTCTGGCCAAATCTCTTCTGACACAATAAAGAGATGATGGGAAATTATACCTCTTGTGTTTTCTTTAAGTGATTGACAGGGGTATAGGCATGGAGACATAGAACAAACATGTGGAAAAGTCAGTAATATTCAATAGTCCATACACTATACAACAAATTAAAACTCCACAATTCAAAAATATAGTCAAATCTCTGTAATCTGGATGTTTTCCCCATAGAAACAGATTTATCCTTGTTCAGTTTCTATAAACTCAAACTTTTCATGGGCATTCAGAAGTGCTGACTTTCTAAGAAGATGCGCTTAAAAGAGAAGGCCCTAAAATTGGGGGGAAAGTCAATAATAACTGATGCCTGGGAGCTAAAACAAGTATAGATTGTACAAATGAATACAAACTATGATCAAAAAATAAGCATCTCATTAACTTCTAGTCAATAATCACCCATAGGGGAATACATCTGGTGTTCCAACAAAGCTTTGCCTGATGCAAAGAGAAAGAATACAAGGAGTGAAAATGCGATGCAGTTCAATAGTAGTGCATCAAAAAGGACTTAGTTAATTGAAGGGAGTCTGCAAGGAAGCATAGTTTTGCTCTGACTTAAACACTGTCAGAAAGTTTTGCAACTACTAGAAAGGAGGAGAAGATGTGGGGGTCTCTGGGTAGTGACCCATTCTTCACTGGGGAGATAAATATTTGGTCATTTGTAGATACAACTGACTTTCTATCTTTGTTCATGCTTGGTCTTGAGTTTAGAACAAGCTTGCTTTTGTCTCATTTTATTATTCCCACACAAAGATCTTCCCCTATAGTACTATTCTATAAAAATACAGTACAAGGGCCAGGAGGAATGGTGCAAGTTGTTAGAAGCTTGCCACAAGTGGTAGTGGGGGGAGGTCAGCTTTTACAGAGAAGGGACAACCATGCCAAAGATAATTGGAAATGGTCATTCTGGACAAGAACTGAGTGCTGAAAGTAGGGAAAGGGACAAACATGATGACTTTTCAGTACCTGTACTGCAAACCATAATGCCCAAAAGTAGAGACAGAGACAGACATGTCGAGACAGAGACAGAAAAGAAAAGTGCCTACCATAGAGGCAAGCTGGGGGGATGAGGGGGAGGTAAACTGGGGACATTGGTGGTAGGAAATGTACACTGGTGAAGGGACAGGTGATGGATCATTGTATGACTGAAACCCACTTATGAATTTTTGTAACTGTACTTCACAGAGATTCAGTAATATATATAATACAGTATTTTAGGGACTTCTTTTCCTTCTGAAATCAATAAAATGCCCTATGTGAAATAAGGAATTGTTTCAGATAAATAATGCTGGAGCAGAAATATCAGAGGAGTACATAAATACATCAGCATTCAGAAATTGACTCTTTAAAAATTTATACCATTTAAAAATGTAAGTTAGAACCATTTGTGAAAGACTATCCTAGCTCCATTAAGTTGTTCAGACATCTTTGTAGAAAGTCAATGACAAACAATATCCATTTATTTCTCCTCTCTCTTTCATTGATCTATTTGTCTCTCACTATGGCAAGATCACACTCTCATGATTTCTGTAGCTTTCTAGTAAACCTTTATTTATTTATTTTTTTTTTGCTTTTTTTGGGTCACGCCTGGCGATGCACAGGGGTTACTCCTGGCTTTGCACTCAGGAATTACCCCTGGCGGTGCTCAGGGGACTATATGGGATGCTGGGATTCGAACCCGGGTTGGCCGGGTGCAAGGCAAACGCCCTACCCGCTGTGCTATTGCCCCAGCCCCTCTAGTAAACCTTTAAATCATGTAAATTTTAAAATCAGTTTGTCACTTCATAATAATAAAATGGCATATTTTATGATGAATTTTAATATATAAATCAGTTTGGGGAGAAATGACGATATAGTCACAGTAACGAATCACTTACATCTTTTTCCTTCTCTGTATCATTATGGACAGCAATCATTATAATTGCTATGTCTTCAATTACACTAAGCTTTTCTTCCATAATCTACTAATGTCTAATCTATTAATAGTGACATTTAATGCATATTTTTATTTTGGAAGTTGTATTTTTCATGCTGTAAATTCCATTAATATTTTATAGCTTATTTTTCTCCTCCTTAATCCTGTCTTTCTCTACTTAAACATGAAAAACAATATTATTATGAAAATGCAATGACCTAGTTTGCTAAATTCTGTGATTCTGCATTTTCTTTCTTTGTATAAAGAAAAACCTTATTTTCAAGAATTTTTGAAAAAATTTGGTATAAAGAAACTATGTAATAGGAGAAGTCCTATTACCATAGGATAAAAATTTTGACCATAGGGTTTGAAAGTATCTCCAATATTTTAACTTTTACTCATTTGTGGTTTTCCCCCATTACAGTTTTCTGTCCCTTGCTTCTCTGCATGTACATCTATTTTGTATTCACATATTGTGTGAATTATACACAGTTAGTTGATGAACTTTTGTCATATTCACTTATGGAATTAAACTTTTTTCAAATGCATGGTTAAGTTTTAGAATCATTTCACTTTTTTTTTTTTGCTTTTGGGGTCACACCCATCGATGCACAGGGATTACTCCTCGCTCATGCACTCAGGAATTACTTCTGGCAGTTCTTGGGGGAACATATGGGATGCTGGGAATCAAACCCAGGTTGGCTGCGTGCAAGGCAAACGCCCTACCCACTGTGCTATCACTCCAGCTCCAAATCATTTCACTCTTGCTTCTCACCAGTATTGAAAGGATATCAAACAAAGATAAATTTAACTCTTCTACTGAAATCTCGGGCTGGAGCAATAACACAACGGTTGGGTGTTCGCCTTTCACGCGGCTGACCCGAGTTCGATTCCTCTGCCCCTCTCGGATAGCCTGACAAGCTACCCATGCATATTGGATATGCCAAAAACAGTAACAATAAGTCTCTCAATGAAAGACGTTACTGGTGCCCGCTCAAACAAATTGATGAGCAACGGGATGACTGAAATCTCATAACATAATGCCCTTAGGACATGAGATATTTTTACTCCAGCCTGAAATAACACAGACTATCTTGGGCTTAATGTGAATTCTAAGGAACTTTTCTACCTTCTTTTTCCAGAAATTTCTTCCCATGATAAAGCCCTAAGGTAATTTCTTCTATTCATGCCCAAATAAATAATAAACCAAATATAAAGCAATGTTTTGCCTCCCAGAGATCTTCATCTCTCTCACTTTCTGAGTTTCATGTAGGCCTCTGCCAAGCTCTATCTTCGTATGCTCGAATCAATGAGACGTCTATAATCTGGACAGATTCCACTTCTAAACCTGAAAACTCTCCAAATAGTGAAATGACTCTATCACAAGGTTCACCTTTTGGTTTCCTTTTCCCAAGGGTCAGAGTCCTGAGTTGCCTGATCTCAGAACAATTTATGAAAGCTGTTGTTCCACTTAGTAGTTTAGAGTTGTTGTTTTACAGGTAGGAAGATAATCTTGTTACACAATCTTGGCAAGAGGCACAAGTATCTTGTTATTCTAAAATTGTTTACCCAGTTCTGGTTTGGAGCATGACATCTCACGCATTGACAGTTTTCTGTTTGTTTTTTTGCTTTTGCTTGTTGGATCACACCTGGCGATGTACAGGGATTATTCCAGATTCCGCACGCAAAAATTATTCCTGGCAGTGCTCGGGGATGCTGGGATGCCAGGAATTGAACCCGAATCAGCCACGTGCAAGGCAAACACCTACCCACTGTGTTATCGCTCCAGCCCTGCATTGACAGTTTTAATGCAACATTTTTTCAAAACATTTTAGTGCCCTCATTAAAAGAAGCATTACAGGGCCAGAGTGATAATACGATTGACCCTGGCATCCCATATGATCCCCTGAGCACTGCCAGGAGTAATTCCTGAGTGCAAAGCTAGTAGTAACCCCTGAGTATTGCCAGGTGCGACCCAAAAAAGAGCAAAAGCAAAAAAAAAAAAAAAAACTTTTCCCTCCTCCAGAGATCACACTGTGACATATCTCTTTTCTTCATTTTTAAATGTAGATGGAATGTTCAGTAAAGTTTCACTAATCCAAATTTGATGTAACATGTTGGGGATTAGGAGGATTCGATTTGGGAGTTTTATTGTCTTTGGGCTTTTCTTTTTTTTAATGAGGGTTTGTGGTTTATGCCTAGCGGTACTCAGGGGAACCATATGGGGACTGGAGCTAGAATCCCGACCTTCTATATGCAAAAACTTGTGTTCAGCCCCATTGAATTTGCTTTCTGGCTGTATAGTATGTGATGCTTCTACTGCCTAGAAATTTGTAAAGTATGTGTCACAATGCAAAAAAGAGTCAGGAATGAAGTAACATTCAAAAGCAGGCTCAGACTCAGTGATGCAGTAAGAGAAATAGCTTTGAGTGTGACTTGGCGACTTGAGAAGGAAATAGATAGCTAGTTTAGACCATGCCAAAAGCACTACATTAAAAGGCAGAGAAGTGCAGAAAAAGCAGATGGGTGGTAATAGTAACAAAAATAGTCTGTTCTAATGGAATATTAGTCAGCTATGACAAAGGATGAAATGTTGCATATTTGCTGCAACTTGGATGGAATTGGAGGACATCATGCTAAGTAAAGTGAGTCAGAAATCAAAAAGTAAGCATGAGATGATCTTGCTCTTGTGAGTAGTATAAAGAAACAAAGACAAAGAGAGGGATTAAAGAATACCTAATAGAAACAAATTCTGAGACATGATCAATAAAACCTTGAGCTGTGGTGAAGGGAATAGAAGGGATAATGGGATAATAGTGAAGAGCTCTTGAATCACTGGTGGAGGGATTGGTATCGTGTCCTGCAATTACAAATAACATTTTTATACCATAAACTATAATAGCACAATACAAAGTTTAAAAATAGCATGTGTGGGGCTGGAGTGATAGCACAGCGGGTAGAGCATTTGCCTTGCACGCGGCCAACCCAGGTTCAATTCCCAGCATCCCATATGGTCCCCTGAGCACGGCCAGGAGTAATTCCTGAGTGCAGAGCCAGGAGTGACCCTGAGCATCACTGGGTATGAGCCCAAAAGCAAAATAAAAAAAATAGCATGTGCAATGCTATTGTATTTAAGACATCCCTATATATATACCCAGATTTGCTCATTCAATCTTTTTTTTTCAGTTTCTTTATTTTTGGAATTTGTACTTTGTTTTTTTTTTAATTTTTTTATTAGAGAATCACTATGATGTACAGTTACAAACTTATGAACTTTTGTGTTTGCATTTCACTCATACATTGATCGTTGACCCATCCCTCCACCAGTGCCCATTCACCTCCAACAATGATCCCAGTATCCCTCTCACCACCCCCACCCCATCCCCCACCACCCCACCCTGCATCTTAGGCAGAGCATTCCCTTTTGTTCTCTCTCCTTTTGGGTGTTGTAGTTTGCAATAGAGGTATTGAGTGGCCTTCATGTTCGATCTATAGTCTATTTTCTTTAACCAGTCATTGCAGCACTGTTTACAATAGCCAAAATCTGGAAAAAAACAGAGTGTCAGTTTCTTTCTTTTAAATTTTTTATTTTTTAATGAATCACTGTGAGGTACAGTTACAGACTTGCAAACTTTCGTGTTCAAGTTTCAGTCATATGATGATCAAGTACCCATCCCTCCACCAGTGCCCATTCTCCACCACCGATGTTCCCAGTATCCCTGGGGCGGTGGCTCAAATAGTCTGAGCACATGCTTCACATGTAGAAAACCCAGCTTTGATCCCCAACATCACATGAGCCCAGAACTCCAGGAGGGGAAGTGATCACCTGCCGATACTGCACCAGGAGTGGCCTCTAACTACCTTCGGGTGTGGCCCAATAACAAACAAAATACTTGACATATTGGGGAGGGAGGCACCCCGGACTTACAGCCTTTTGAGTTCTCTTTCAGGTCACATTTTTACATACATATCATTGTGCGGGTTTCATCTAGTGCTTTAAGAAAGTGTTTCAATGTTTTAAGAAAAAAAATGAAAAATTTGGAAAGAGCCTCCTGAACTTTCTACCATCGTGACTCCTTCTTAGGTGAGAGCTTTCCCGAAAGTGAGCAAAGAGGGTCCTATCACAGAGTGACAGTATCGCCGGGATACAGCGTTTGCCCTGCAGGTGGCCTGTTCCGTGAACGTTCGTGCAATTGGAGGCGCTGAGATAGGAACGCGGAAGAAATGCATTGATTGGAGGACTAAGGCTCGCTCTGGCTCTTAGCAAAGGCAGAGGGCCTCGTGGACCTCCTTTTATTGATCATGGTAGCTCTAAAGGGCGCAATATAGTGACGTCACCAAAGGCATCAAAAAATGTTACAGGGAGAACATTGAGACAATGGAAACATATTGTTTCCTTGTATGCGTAGGCCTATAGCCTCGGGAAAAGAATACAGAACTGAGAAGGAAAAGATACAAAACCGAAACTGAAACCTTCTACAGGCACCTGGATTTACATCCCAAAGACAAAGCTGGGCCTGCACCTGAAATCTACAATTTACAATATCAAAGGTCAGGCCTGGCTAACGCCATCTGCATGTCAAAGATCAGCCAGGCTTCTGTGAGAGAAGGAAAAACTGCTCTTTTCAGTATTCTGAAATTATTTTTCTGAAGGCAGCTTGAAGGGGGAAAATGTTCAGCTTCATCCAAACCAGTCAGGACACACGAGAAGTCTCGCCCATTTTCATGGGTCCCTATGTTCCTGTCCGTAGCACGGTACAGTATACATGGGCTCGCCCTGATAGCTCAGTCCAGCCCCAACAGTGGCCGACCAGGGTTCGATCCCCATGAAGAGACATGGAAGAGGTCCTGCCATGAGCACAGAACTTTTGCACATTT